>NC_079514.1:32596899-32857594 GCF_000801105.2 Raphanus sativus | reverse complement strand
ACGCCGACGCACGGGGCGTCCACATGCCTCACAACGATCCACTCCTCGTCGACATCGGGATCGGAGAATGTCAATCACCAAAGTCTTGATCGATACCGGGAGCTCGGTCGATCTCATCTTCCGCCACACGCTGGATAAGATGGGCGTTGATCTGCAGAACATGAAACCATCTTCTCGCACCCTTACCGGATTTAACGGAGCTTCGGAGCAGATGCTCGGTACGATACGCCTCCCCGTCTATGCAGGAGACATCGTTCGCACGGTGAAATTCTCCGTTATACAAGCCAGAGCGCCGTATAACGCGATTCTTGGCACCCCCTGGCTCCATGCAATGAGAGCCATTCCGTCGTCTTACCACCAGTGTGTCAAGTTCCCGGGCAAGGACGGCAGTACGCAAACCATCCGTGGAGACCAGCAGGCCGCGAGAGAAATACTCATTGCAACGGTGAAACTCCAGCAATCCGTATCCCTCATCAACTCCGTCTCCAAACCTATCCATAAAGTATACCCTCAGAAGGAAGAAATCCGCGAGGTCCCGCCGCTCGACGTAAACGACCCGACAAAGGTCGTACGAATCGGCGCTTTTCTCTCGGATGAAATGCAAACCCAGATCACCTCTTTCCTCCGAGAGAATGCCTCAACATTCGCCTGGTCCGCAGCAGACATGAAGGGAATCGATCCGACTATAACCTCGCACGAGTTGAACGTCGACCCCACTTTCAAACCAATCCGGCAGAAAAGGCGTAAACTCGGCCCGATCGATCGAAAGCAGTCAACGAGGAAGTAGACCGATTACTCGCAGCAGGATCCATCACCGAGGTCCGGTACCCCGAGTGGTTAGCAAATCCGGTTGTCGTCAAAAAAAAAACGGGAAGTGGCGCGTCTGCGTAGATTTCACCGATCTCACAAGGCATGCCCGAAAGACAGCTACCCACTCCCCCATATCGATCGACTGGTCGAGTCAACAGCAGGCAACGAACTGCTTACCTTCATGGATGCCTTCTCGGGGTATAATCAAATAATGATGCACCCCGACGACCGAGAGAAGACCGCTTTCATCACTGATCGGGGAACCTACTGCTACAAGGTCATGCCTTTCGGCCTGAAGAACGCTGGAGCGACTTACCAGCGCCTCGTCAATAAGATGTTTGCTGACAGACTGGGCAACACCATGGAAGTATACATCGATGACATGCTAGTCAAATCGCTTCACGCGAGCGATCACCTCGACCATCTGCGCGATTGTTTCACGACGCTAAACGAGTATGGGATGAAACTCAACCCGGCCAAATGCACATTCGGCGTCACCTCGGGCGAGTTCCTCGGATACATAGTGACCCAGCGAGGCATCGAGGCCAACCCGAAGCAGATATCAGCAATCCTCGACCTACCCAGTCCAAAGAACAGTAGAGAGGTGCAGCGTCTAACGGGCAGAATCGCGGCCCTCAACAGGTTTATCTCCCGATCAACCGACAAGTGTCTTCCTTTCTACGAGTTGTTGCGAGAACAGACGATTCGTATGGGACGATAAGTGCGAAGAGGCATTCTCTCAACTCAAGCAATACCTCACTACACCCCCAGTCCTCGCGAAACCGGAAGTCGGTGATATCCTGTCTCTTTATATCGCAGTCACTTCTTCAGCAGTTAGCAGCGTCCTCATCCGAGAAGACCGAGGCGAACAGAAACCCATTTTTTACATCAGCAAACGCATGACCGAAGCGGAAACCCGCTACCCAACTCTGGAGAAAATGGCCCTTGCTGTCGTTACCTCGGCTCGTAAACTCCGCCCTACTTCCAGTCACACAGTATCGAGGTTCTCTCCAACCAGCCTCTACGGACGGTGATGCAGAACACGAATCAGTCAGGAAGATTGACTAAATGGGCAATGGAACTTAGCGCTCACGACATAACGTACAAGAACCGCACAGCGGCCAAGTCACAAGTCCTTGCTGATTTCCTCATCGAGCTCACGCCAGAGCTCGAACAAGACCTCGTCCTACCCAGTAACAACTGGATATTGCACGTGGACGGTTCCTCCACGAACAAAGGCTCGGGCGCAGGCGTCCAGTTGCAGTCGCCAACCGGAGAATTGATCCGACAATCCTTCACCTTCGGTTTAACGCTTCAAACAACGAGGCAGAATACGAGTCTCTCATTGCGGGACTCCGTCTCGCCCAAGCAGTCAAAGTTAAACGACTAAGCGCGTATTGCGACTCCCAGCTTGTCGTCAGTCAGTACCACGGAGATTACGACGTACGAAACGACCGAATGGATTCCTACCTTCGCATCGTCCAAGACCTAGCCAAAGGTTTCGAGTTCTTTGAACTAACGAAAGTCCCCCGTGGGGAGAACATCTGCGCAGACGCTTTCGCTGCCCTCGGTAGCAAGCTCCACGATCAAGTAAAGCGGACGATTCCAATCCACCGAATCGAGAATCCCAGCATTGATCAGGAAGGAGGGACCGTTGCTTCGGTCACCGAAGCGGCATCTCCCATTGACGATTCCCCCACGATGATTGACGATGATCAAACAACCGACTGGCGTCTCGAGTTCATTAACTTCCTCGCCCATGGAACGTTACCCACGGATAAATGGGAAGCAAGGCGATTAAAGCGACGCAGCGCGCATTACGTCGTCACCGAAGGTGAGCTCCACCGATGGACCGCCACTAAAGTTCTCCTCAAATGTATCCATGGCGAACAGACGAGGCTCGTTATGGCCGAAACCCACGAAGGCGCGGCAGGTAATCACTCAGGAGGACGAGCTCTCGCTCTGAAGATCAAGAATCTCGGTTTCTACTGGCCGTCAATGAACACAGATTGTGACTCCTACGTTCGTCACTGCGACAAATGCCAACGCCACGCTTCTACGATCCACAGTCCGACCGAACTCCTCCGAACCATGACCGCACCATACCCTTTCATGCGGTGGGGAATGGACATCATTGGCCCATTGCCGAACTCCAGGCAAAAGCGCTTCATCCTTGTCTTAACTGACTATTTCACAAAGTGGGTGGAAGCAGAGGCATACGCAAACGTCACCGACAAAGAAGTACAGAAGTTCGTCTGGAAAAACATCATTTGCCGTCACGGACTTCCTTATGAAATAGTCACCGACAATGGATCCCAATTTATCTCGCACAACTTCCGTGAGTTCTGTGAGAAATGGAGAATCCGTCTCAACACCGCGACGCCGAGGTACCCGCAGTGCAACGGACAAGCCGAGTCAACGAACAAAACCATCATCGATGGTCTGAAGAAACGACTCGACCTCAAAAAAGGATGCTGGGCAGACGAACTAGATGGCGTTCTATGGTCTCACCGCACGACACCTCGGGGAGCAACACAAGCTACCCCCTTTTCGCTAGCATACGGGGTTGAGGCAATGGCACCAGCCGAGGTTAACGTCACCAGCTTAAGACGTTCCAAGATGCCTCTTCACAACGAGATCAACCGAGACATGCTCCTCGACGCTCTGGACAATATCGAGGAAAGACGCGACCAAGCGCTACTATAATAAGAAGGTTCGATCCCGACCTCTCGAACTCGGAGACCTCGTCCTACGCAAAGTGTTCGAAAACACTAAAGAGTGGAAAGCCGGCAAATTAGGCGCCAATTGGGAAGGCCCGTACAAGATTACACAAGTCATAAGGCCCGGAGTTTTCCGACTTGAAACTTCTCATGGAGACGCAGTACCTCGCGCTTGGAACTCCATGCATCTACGACGCTTCTACTCGTAAGGTGATCGCCACCAAAAAAAAAAAAAAAAAAAAAAAAAAAAAAAAAAAAAAAACCCGGGCAAGTGCATCCTTCGGTCACTCTTGCCCGTGCAACCGAGTAAGTGCACTTCACGGTCACTCTTACTCACAAAACCCGAACTACGAATGGCTTGATCCTCATCCGAGGTACGTAGGCAGCCTTAACCGGTCCAGCTGTAACAAAAAAAAAAAACCTTCTCCGAGAAGAAAATCCCATAACACGAGGGTCCGTCCCCTCATAGCGATATCTATACGCGAGCTCGGCCCAGTCCTCTCGCAAACGTACAACGATGCTCGCCCCGTCGGCGAATGAGTCCTGATCAGACACATATTCGCGGGAACACGGTCGTGTCGCTACCGCTAGTCGGTGCGCCCGAGACAATGACTCTGTTATTTCGTAATTTGTAAAGCAACGGTTTGGCCAACCAAAAACTTTGGGATTACTTCGAAATCAATAGAACCGTCAATGTCTGAAATTTTCTCTAAGTTTAAAAGAGTCCACAATCATCTTCACATTCTCAAAAGAAGAAATGACGAAGATTAAGACAACGAACGGACGTTCGTCACAACAAAAGTCGGGATTCAACCCACCTAAAAGAAAATCATCGTTTGTCCAAAAGTCGAACCAATCGACAGGCAAATCAACAAAGTGCTACAAGTTTTAAAGGCGAAGCCTCACAAGGCATAAAGGAAAAGAGTAGCAGGAACGGTCCGAAAACAATGACCAAAACAATAAAAGGGAAAGGAAAGGCAGTTCAATCCTCAGCAGGATCCTCAGTCGCATCCGGTCCTTGCTCCTCGGGCCTCTGAGCCTCCGTCCTCTGCCCTCCGGATCCACGTTCCTCGTCTTCACCTCGTCCACTCGGTTCCGCTGGCGCCTCGAGATCGGTACCATCTCCTTGTTCCTGATTGGAGAGAACCCCCTGGTCCTCAACCTCTTCCTCGCTTTGATCGTTCGCTTGATCCTCAGCAGAGGAGTCCGACATGAGAAGAATCGGAGATCCCTTCTCGGCTACGTCAGAAACTGTCCCCTTCTCCAAGGCCTCTTTTTCCAGAGTTTGATCAACGGGAGTCGGAGCACCAGCAAGATCGTCTACTGAAACCACCTCTCGGGGAGGATCTTCACCGAGCTCCCGGCCTCCACAGCCTTCAGCAACCGAGTCCGAAAGAGTAGCCGCGTCTTTCGGGTCGATCAGATTGGAGTTGGACCCGAAGGTATTAAGGCCGGCGAGCATCCTCTCATCGACAAACTGAGAGGGCAACACGAGTGGAGAGAGAGCAAGATCGCTTTCTGGAATATCTCCCACGTTGAGCTCCTTAGCTGCCTGATCGTACTCCTTCTCCCGAACCGCAAACATATCGATGGTATCCTGCGGAATGTCGCGGCCTGCTTCCAGCAGAACCTCAAGACAAGACCTCGTCCCATACGCCTGATTATACATGGCGGTGGCATCATCGAAAGGTCCGCGACGCTTCTCCCGGTCCATGATGTTGCGGAAGCGCCTGTTGCATTTCGCGATCATTTCAGTCTGAACGCGAATCCTCTCCTGCGTCACCTCGAAGACTCGAGAACGCTTCAGTCGTTCGATCTCCCTCGCCTGGTGCTCGATCTTCCTCTGGTGCTGCTCGACGATCTTTGCCTGATCCTTCTCCATCTCTTCTTCCTTTTCCTTCATCAGGGCTATCTCAGTTTCAAGGATCCCCACGGTCTCTTGAGCAGTGCCCAACGCGGCCTCGGTAGTAGCCAACTTCTCCTTCTGAGCCTTTCGACGAGAGATCGCGCGGGACGCCTTCTCTTTGAGCTTGTCAGTTTCGGCCGTCCACTCGGCTTTCTTCCTCTTAATAAAAGCATCTTTGGCCGCCACCAATTTCTCGGAGCGTCGCAGCTCGGTGCGAGTCGCCTTAAGCTCGGAATCGTACAACTCTACGAGGAAGTTCATGCTCCCGTCGCTCTGCAAAACGAAAAATCGAAGATATGATTAGCACTTCTCCAAAATGAAAGATCAAACAGCAACACTTCATGCTAAATCAAAGAAAAGGAGAACCGTTACCCGAAGTCTGGCTTGGGCAGCATCGGTATACTCTTTTCTGAAGATAAGATCGTTCAGGAGCAATGGGCGAGGACCACCATTAATCTGACTCACCAACTCCGCGCATTTGTCCGGAGCATAAATAAGGGGGGTCGTCCCGTCGTACTCGAACCGTACTTTATCGGGGAACTCTGGAGGACCTCTCTTCGGAGCAGCGCTCCGAACATTCGGAGTCTTAGAAGTCGACGGCTGCACCATGGCCATCGTAGGAGCCGGAGCTGGCGGGTCCTCGCTTTGAACACCTCCATCGCTAGGACCCTTCTTCTTCTTTCTCCTGTTCAATAGAAGCCGCGCTTCGGGGGAAGCGTCTTCCGCCTCTTCTGAGGGATCAGCAACCGCATTTTCGCCAACATCCTCCTGAGATTTGGCCCCTTCCTGGGAGAGCGGTCCTTCGCTGACTTTGCCTTCCTTCTTTTTCTTCTTAGGAGGGCCCTCACTCCCCGGATGTTTGGCGGGCTCATCCTCTTGATCCCCTTCAGCCAGAGAATCGCGCCGGGACCTCTTTTTTCCCTTCTTTTTTGACGGACCGGGAGTTGCCACCGGAGCATCCTCGGAACCCCCTCCAGCCTGCTGAACATCTACGGTCGGATCCCCAGTCGGAGAGTCTCCACCACGAGTCGGGGATCCATCCCTCGAGACAACCAGCGGGGGGCTTTCGACAACTGGCGCCGCCAAGCGCGGGGGATCGGCCCTCGGAAGACTTAGCTGAGCCCTTATCAGCTCGCTCAAATTCGGTTGAGGCCTCATCTTCCTAGCTTCGTTGATCAGTTTCTGAACACGCGTGGTGAAAAGCGAGAGACGTCTTTTACCAGGAACGCCAACCGAGGGAATGCTGGAATCCCAATCCCCTGTAAGGAGATACGAAAAGGAGGTTAATCGTTGGAGCAAGCCCCCCTCAACCTTGAAAACAAAAACATAAGTGAAGGAAAGGGAGCAATACTTACTTCTCGATATCCTATTGATGCTCCTGCGAATTCTCTCCCGAGTAATCGTGCTCCAGTTCTCCTGACGAAGCAAAGCAACCTCGCGAGCACTCGCGATAAAATCCTCCGGGTATGTAGCAGACGTCGGATGGTCAACTGCACAAATGACAAACACGAAGAAAAAGCAGAAGGTTAGCAACCCGGAGACACATCTCAGATAATCAAAGCGATCTACCAATATCAGGGTTCCATAGGACCCGATAGTCGTCGTTGGGAGGATCCTCGAAGGCCGACTCGTCTGCCCTAATGTAAAAGTAGTGCCTTTGCCAGTCATTCGTCTTGCTCGGATACCCGGTGACCACGTTATAGCTCGGGCGCATCTTGACAACCCAAAGCCCATCGTTCATCGTCTGAACGGATGTTAATTCCTCGAAGACTCGAACACTTAGCGACACGTCGTTCTCAGCAGCCATCACCATCAGTGCTACGGCTAGTCGGTACGATCCGTTCAGACACTGACTTATCGCCGCGTCCCGACGTCTCGCGTATGAAGTCACCAATCTAGGAATCGGGAACCACAACTTGGTGTCCTTCTGGAAATAGGACTCGTAGACGCACTGATAGCCGAGCGGAGGAGACCACGGTCTCTGATCCGACGAAGGTATCAGGAAAGTCACCCCGGTCCCTCGGAAATCCCGGAGTAGCTTTTTCACGCTGCTCGCTGTCGATCGAGTTCCTTCCACATTACTCCAATCCTGCCCCACCACGTCAGGAGAACGGATAAATTCAGGAGGCAAGGCTGAGAGTTCCTCGAAGATTCCTTCGGGGAAAAAGACCATCGGAATACAGGCAGGAACGGGATCTCGGTCTTTCGCTCCCCCTTGACCATCCCTCCCGCACTCTCGGGTCCGAGAAGCCGTCCCTTCTCTCTCTTCCCTGTGAAGCTGCGCCGACTCGGATACTAACAGCCTCTGCGCACGGTCCATATTCACAGTATCCATCATCGCCTCTCGATGGATTCGCTCGGCCTCGCCTCCGATTCCCGCAGGGTCAGATCCACTCGCTATCTTCTTCCCTTTCTGCTCCCTCGTTAATTTCCGACTCGCCGACATACCGCTATATATTCTACAACAACAACTAGAGAGAGAAGTGGAGGAAGAGAGAGAAAGTACCTGGTCTCGCGGAGAAGAAATGAGAGAAATGAAAGGGGAGGGCGCTATATATAGGAGAGAGGGGTTCGCGTCTAATCGAGGCGTCATAATTAGGTCTACCTGGGCCTAATTGGGCCTTGATTAGACATTAATTGCCTCATTAAACCAACGCGTCGCTTCGTCTTCTCGGAGAACCGGAGTAAACCGTAACGAACCGTCGGTTTAAACCGACAATCACCAGACCGAAACACCGGTCCGATTTCCCGCGATAACCAAAACTAACCGGAAAAATCCAACGGTTTAGAGAGAATTCGATACCGATCTCCAAACCAACAAATTAAAACTGCAGCACCGAGTGGACGTCGACATCGAAACGGTTCACCCCCGCGTCACCGTAACTCGGTTCATCTATCATTCAAACCATCTCCTTCACAATTCATCGAGCTCGGCCCGCGCCTCCCATCAATAAACTGGGGGGGGGACTTACTGTAGGGACAGGATTCACATCCTCCCACAAGGCCCGAATAATAGATGACCCGGCCCACTGACGACTCCGCGTCGGCCCGACTCCCGACAGAACGGCGCGGCAAAGCCCGTTGAGTTGAAGTAACGACGCCCGGCCCACGGGCGAAAAGCCCATCGAGCTTAGGTCACGAAGATTAGGTCATGGGATCAAGAGGACGTCAGCTATAAAAGAGGACGAAGGGACAACGAGGAAAGGATCCGAAATCACGCTCACTCACTTGGCGGCTAGAATTAGGGTTTTCATCTTGTATTCTCGCCGTTGTACTTTTCTGACCGACAGCTTCCGAGCTCCGGTCTCTCTTCCTCACCGTTTGTTTCCTCTTTTGTACACCGACTAAACTCTTTCTCATCTGAATAAAAACGTCTTCGACTAAACCCACAATCGAAATCTGTCTACTTTAGCATAGAACCGTTTTCCGATCAAACATTACTCAAAGGTGAGCGGTCGGATTTTGATTCCGAGTCGTCCGGTTTATTCCGTACTCGACTGCGGTTCTGTTTTGAGTTCTCGGAGATTACGAGAGGTGTTTATGCGGGTGTGGTGGGTTCGTGTAGCGAGGAGATCTAGACGGATTCGTGGAGATCTCCGGTGACAAAAGCTACGGTGTTGGCGATGGAGATTTCGTTGGATAAGGTTGAGATCTCGAGATTGTCTCGATGAAGCTCTCTTTGGATCCCGACGAAATCAATGGTCGCAATGGTTGTAGTTTCCGGTGCGTATCGGCGGAACAGTTTGGTTGTTTCGTTTGCTCCGGCGACGACGCAAAGACTCGGCCACGGTGGGGTGGCTGGTGGTGACGCGACGTGGCGGTGTCGAGGATGCGTGTTCCCTCATCGGAGAGGATGTTAACACGTGTTGTCTCCTTTGTCTCTTTCCTCGACACGTGGGCTCGACGTCTAGTGGACTTGACCGTGTAGTTATTGGGCTTATGTCACATGTAACCTTTCAATAGCCCTTTGCTTTTGGGCTTAGTTGTAATAGTTGTTGGGTTTATCCCATGGGCTTTGACCCTTAATAAATATTAATAGATGGCAAAAAAAAAAAAAAAACTATGGTGACAGGTGACCTTCTCTTTAAGGTCGGCTCTTAAGGCTTTATGGAATTCTATGGTAACAATAAATTTTGCATGGTTGCCGTTCAAAAATTCACCGACCAAAAAAGATTTACCGACCCAAAAAAACTCACCGACCAACGAATGTCAATATCTCACTCTGTTTATATAAATTGTTGAGAGAGAAAAATTTAAATATGCACGAACACGATTACTTTTTTCTTTAAGGTAGAACACTCTTCTACCAGTACATTTTGACATCCCGCAGTTTTGGGATAGCGTGTCCGATATTCCATACGTACGGCTTACGTGTTAGCCGTGGGATAAAAAGACTAGTAGTAATCCCAAAGAAAGAAATACACAACACTTGTGGATATTATTTACCTATATAGAAAACATTAGGTTGCAAACATGCAATTCAGAAGTTCAATTCGTCAATCAGAGAGGTCTCTGACTCGAAAGTTCGAGCTTTCTTTACAAACAAGACGCATCTCTAAAGTTTTTAACATTCACAATCTAAACTCTTCGAGAGTTCTCTCTCACCACTGGTCAGATGAATTTTCCTGTGAGCATTTGAAACATCTATGACAAGCCACAATGGCATTCATAGCAGGCCAAGCGTCTTCAGCTGCTGGACATGCTCAGACGGTAAAACCGGTGGCGACCAATCAGATCCCGTCATTTCTCCATCTACATCCTCAACCACATACTCCTACAAATGCCAGAATCAAAAATAAAAAAACATGCTCACAGAACAAAAAGAAAGAGGGTAATAAAAAAAATCTCACCTTTGTTAACATTCTTTTGGCGAGAATGTGGTAATGGCGCTGCCAAATACGCTGACCAACCATGGTTGCAACCAACACGCTGTAGAATATACCTATAACCGTAAATAAACCGAGAACTACTAACGCCATTATGAAGATCAATGGCAATCCGGCTTCCCCTGCACCTCCAAGGCAACCACCACATTCACTAACTGCACTTGCACATCCTTCAGTACATGCCGTGCAATCTGCCCACATGCAAATAGTTCCTGGTAGATGGCAGTCTGCGCATACCCTGCGTATATGTTTCAATTAAGTGGGCAAAGTCAACACAAACCTGAAGATTATCTATGATTAAACCTTCAACATATCAAGAAACTGCAAGGTACATAAAACTAGTAGCAGGATTTTTGGCATATTATAAACCCTATCAAAAGAAGAGGAGAAACTGAATAATCTATTGCCTGTTCTTATTATCCAACAAGATCTCTAGTTGACTACAAATATACTCTTGATACGGCTTGGCTATACAGGTTGAAGGTTTATACCCAGGTTGACAGCAGCAGAGACACAATTCACGGCAAGGCTGAGCTAAGTCATTGCGAACTCTGCGGTCGTAGCAAGTAATGAAGCATCCAGATAGACCCAAGAGAGCAAAGAATAACAAAGCTCCTGAGACAAAAACACAAACATCCTCATGTAAATAAAAATGAATCCCCTTGGCCATCATCAAGAGGAGAGGTTGGGATCATACCACACATGTAGTAAAACGAGACCTCACTATCGAAACCCCAAATATGACGAAGCCAAGATTGCTGGTAACTATCTACGAAATAGACCATGTAGGCCAACGCGGCAATTACCTGAGAGAAGAAGAACGAGAATCACCAAATGAAAGAAGAGAAAAGCCAGAGATTTGAAAAGAGAAAGAAAGTACAAGCTGAACAGCGAGAAAGATGGATAAGATGTCACGAGTAACAAAGAAGCGGAACTTGAGCGTCCTCCATTTCCTATCACCAGCACCGTGAACTCGGAGATAATAGGGAGCCTTGCAAGTAGTGCAGTGTGCAAACGCAAAGCCTTCCTGAAAATTAAAAAAAATGAGGGTTAAGCATTTGATAGTACTATACTGACGTCGTCAACAACAACAACACCCTTCTTGGACCTTGATAGCTCTCCAATGATCCAAGCAATCACGGTGAACATACTTTGAAGTTCCTTTGCATTTGCAAGGGGCAATGAAATCCCTACCTGACAACCAATATTAAACAGAGTTCAGCTGAGGACCCATTTCAATCAACAACAACAACAAAAAACCCTAAAGCATAAAAATTTGTATTGAGGGATCACTAAGGGGTGGGGGTTACCATCAGTCTCAAGGCAGATTCGGCACTGAGTTTGTTCGCCATGTCCTGCTTCGAGATCGATCTCGGAAGGATCCACCATCGGCGACGGCGGAACCAACGGCGACAATTCCACTTCGTCCGCCATCAGAAATTCCGAAATCAGAGAGAGTTGGTGGATCCGATTTCGTTAAAACTCTTTTTTTTTTGGGTTAGGTGATTTGTCGCCGTTGAACAAGAAGGGATTGTGACCCGGCACCGATTCTTCTCCGGCAGAAACTAATTTAAATGACCTTTTTATCCTTCTAATTCACGGACTTGGACCACCTTTAACGAACATTTACTTAATTAGCCACTAGAATTAATAAAAAAGTCAACAAAAAAAAGGAATTGTCTGGGTCGGTCGTCGAACTGTGGAACATTATTACATTAACAACTTGTCCTATAAGGCAAGTAATAAAGATTCTCTGAGACTGTACCGAGGCAAAAAATGGGGAAAAAGCTTCTAAATAAAGGCTGGCCTTATGTGTTCTTAAGTTTTCATGACCAAGAAAAAAAAAAAAGTTAAGGGTTTTTGTCTCTGCCCACCAATAATGATGCTCTTAGAATTTGGTAAACAGGAAAATTGGCATTTAAATCCTCAACTATTTGAAATTGGCAAATTTAATCATGAACTATCACTTACATGATTTTATTCCAACTAACAGTTGACTTGACAAATTAGTGACCGAAAAAGTCAAATATGAAATCATAAACGATTCTCTTTAGTTTTATATCAATTATCTCCGCCAATGAAACTTGAAAACTTTGAAATCTTCAAATTCAAATATTTAACTTTGAGTAAAAATGAATTCTGGTGACGGAAAGCGGTTTCCAGTGAAAAGAGAAAAAATCCGATACAATCACGGAAAAAAGCATCACCGCATTTTCACTCAAACTTAAAGATTTAAATTTAAAGATTTAAATTTGGAGATTTCAAAGTTTTCAAATTCATTGGTGGAAATAATTGATATAAAGACTTCACAGTTGATTTTTCGGTCACTAATTTGCCAAGTCAACAATTAGTTAATAAAAGCATGTTCACAATTAAACCTGCCAATTTCAAATAATTGAAAATTTAAATGCTCATTTTCCCTTTGGTATTGAATTCAAATAATTGAGGATTTAAATGCTCATTTTCCCCTTGGTATTGAATTAGTTACGTAAGAATTAAAAAAAACAAAATTATTGTCTGAGCCCGGGTTCGAACCGGGGACCTCTAGTGTGTGAGACTAGCGTGATAACCGACTACACCACCCAGACATGTTTGTTAATGTTTTTAGTTTCTTTTATTAATACCAACATTAATCGTGTTTCCATCACAACCTATTTAAAAGGCGTTACTTTCTGTGTCTCAGGGTTTTTATCCCCCCACACCCAAACTGCCGTCAACAATGGCGAAAGACAGAGAAGATCGAAAGAAGGAGAAGCGAGAGAAAAAGGAGAAGAAAGAAAGGAAAGAGAGAAAGCGACGCGAAGCCGAAGAAGAACTCGCCGTGAGAAATAAGAAGATCTCCAAGAAGCACCAAAAATCCAAATCCAAAGAGCTCGCCATCGAGAAACCCGAGAAGAAACCAAAGAAGAAGTCTAAGAAACTCCAACTAGCCGAAGAGAAACCACATAAGAAGAAATCGAAAAAACACAAAAAACCATCCGAATCCGAACCCGAATCCGAATCCGAAGACGATCCAGTCACTTTAACCGTCCCTTCCGATGTCAAGCTCCCTACCAACGAATCTGATTCGGACTCGGATTTCGACAAGGAAGACCTCAAGCACCTCCTCGAGACCTACACCAAGGAGGACCTCGTCAGCCTCATCCACAGAACCGCCGAGAAAGGCTCCCGCCTCATCTCCGCCGTGCTCGACTCCGCGGAGCTCGACAGCTCGAAGCGGAACATATTCGTGCGGGGACTCGGGTGGGACACGACGCACGAGACTCTCAAGGCGGCTTTCGAGGCCTTCGGGGAGATCGAGGAGTGCTCCGTCGTGATGGACAAGGACACGGGGAGAGCCAAGGGGTACGGCTTCGTCATGTTCAAGACGCGTAAAGGGTGCAGAGAGGCGCTGAGGAACCCGGAGAAGAGGATGTTTAACCGGACCGTGAGCTGTAACTTGGCCGCGGCTAAACCGGCCGGTGCTGGGAAGGGGAGGGAACCGGTGGTTGAGTCGGTTAAGATTGATTTGAGTCAGAGTGAAGTGGTGGATTTGGGTCATGGGCATTGTCTCGATAAGGGACACATGCCACCGATGTATGGTGGGGGACAAAACATGCCGTTTTACGGACATGGTCATCCTTCTGGTTTTAATCCAATGTATGCTGCTGCTGCTGCGTATATGGGGAATCAGATGGGTCCTGGTGTACCCAACTTTCCTATGTTTGGGCCTGGTATGATGAATCATGGGCCGCCACCGAACCATATGGGAATGGCGGGGCAGTATGTTGGTGAGGGTAATGGTGTTGGTCCTGGTTTTGATGGTGAACGTGCTTGGTATCTGAGATAAGATAAGATCTGTGTTCTCTGTTATCTGTGCGGTCTTCTTTGATTCTAGGTTAGGGTAATGACTAATCTGGTTGATACCTTGATATTTTGGGAATTGCCGGAGTTGTTTTGCGTTTCTTTATCTTCTACATTAGTGTTTAAAGTCTACTATCTTAGTTTCATGTCAAGGTGTTTATCCCCATATGACTTATTGTGAGGGAGATATGTGCTTACATTCTTATTTCTCTTTGGCCTCTAGAAGCTATATCTTGTTTGTCTTTTTTTCTCATTAACTTGTCAAATCTACTCATCTTTTTTTTTTACAAAATATTCAGATACCTAGGTTTTAAGTAGTTTGCTATCTTCTGTTTTCCCTTTTGGTTCTTTTATATTCTTTTTACTACCAAAGAAGCTCCTGGGTTTCGTTTTTTTTTTTCTTTTGTGGCTTCGTGTATGGAGTTTTCTCATCTGTGTTTTCGGTTATACCATCAAACGTCTGGTTTCTATAGCTGCAAAAGAAGGTCATGACATGTATAGTCTTGGTTAACTATATGTCATAACTGCTAAAAAGTCTGTATCTTCATCTACAGTTGTCTTGAGACCCGTTTTTAGGAAAGGACGTTATGGTGTTTTAAATGGTTTCTTTCTTTAGTTTTTCAAGATTCTTTTGAAAGCTTCCTTTATATTTTTTTTTGGGAATAAGTTGGAGTTTTCTGTCTATCAAGCATTGATTTTTTTTTTTCCTTTCCAGAAAAGGTTTTGATCACAGTCTTTTTTTATTTTCCTTTGGCTGATTATGTTTTCTTTTGTATTTGTGTTTCGAAGTTTTCTCGTCTACGATTGAAGATGGGTTTTGGTTCGTTGGTCCATGTACCCAGTTTATTTTATCTATGTTCTGGGTTGACCTTTGTTTACTCGCTCTTGTTCATTCTCTATGGACAGTAGAGTGTATAACTCTGGTTGAGCACTGATATCTTGACTTAGCGGATTTATGACTTAGATCAATCCTTTTTTTTTATTAGAGGATCAATTCTTGTTTTTTTTTCAGTTTATAGGTTTTCTATTTTTTCTTCCTCTCGAATGTTTTCTCTGCGGCTGTCCATATGAATCCCAGCTATGGTTTTGTTCAGTTGAGTCAGCTTTTTGTTTGGTTTTTCGATCATTTCTTTTTCAAAAGTGAGTTTTTCCTATCCTTCTTTGCGTGAGAGAGGGCTTTGTTTTTCTTCTTTCTGTGGACCTGTGGTGCTCTGAAGGATCTGACACAGAACCCTCACTGGTCCAAAAAGATTTGTCTTTATGCAGACATGTCTTCACTGATCAGTACATGGTTTTGTATGGTTGCCACTCTCTGGAAATTGAGTTTTTTTTGCATTCTTCACAAAGACCTTATCTTTTTAACTATCTGCACCTCGTATGCTCGGATCACCGGGTCTGGTCCGTATAGAACCATCGACACATACTAAAATTTTAGCGGTCACGAATCGCGATTGGCTGCTAAATTTATAACACTGAACAGCAAATGTCCCCGCTCAATCGAGCGATAGAGGTTACAAACGCCATCGTATCCCGACGAAATGAAATCATAACTAACTTAAGACTCTGTTCTGTTCTGCAATGGCTAAAACCCTAGACAAATCTAATAAGCGCAAATTCGTGAGATCCAAATGCAAGAAGCAGAAGATTTATCATAAACAACAACACGAACCTGATTCCTGAACTCCATATTCTAGTTCCACCTCAAGTTCCAATTTAGAATCAGAGAAAGAGTTCGTTCCACGCAGCAACAGCAGGGTGGTAAAGATTCGGATGCTGGTGGTTCCTTTCAATTCATGGGCTACTCAAACTATTCATGGTACGCTCACTTGTAAGTTACAAGTTGTGACATTTATTGTTTTAGAGCATCTCCAATAAACCCTCTCATTTTAAATGGAGTCCACCCTCAAAATAAAGAGATGAAGGAGTGGTTCTCCAATGGTGATCCTCAAATTTTTTTTCTTAAAAATTTATATTTTACACTTTAGTTCTCAATTTAAATAATAATTAATTATAACCATTAAAATTTAATAAATAAACAATAAGTACATATTAATATATGATATTGACATAATTAGTAAAACATATTTAATTATAACATCAAAATACTTATAATAAAAAATAAAAAGCATAAAAAACATAAAATTACATATAATAAAATCCAAACAATTCAAATTACAATATATATAAAACAAAACTAATCAATACGATTATTTCTGTAATGTTTCCATATATGCTCAATCAATGCACTTTTAAGTGATAAATGATACGACCCAAAACTAAAAAAAGATTTTAAATTTGATCATGTGTGGTTTTTGATGAAAAATATTTCAAAGTTTTCAGATAATGTCAATATCGGTATTCCGGATATTGAGAACGATATTATCGGTTCTCCAACATCACAATCTCCTGGAATTTCTTCAAATTCGTCACAACGTCCTATTGGATCGAAGAAAGCAAAACTTAAAAGGAAACTTCATGAAGGTAATACTTCATCTATGGATAGTGTGGTTTCAGCAAATGAAGAAATCCTCAATTTCTTGAAAGAAAGTGCATCATCTAGAGAAAAAACTTATGAGATGGTTCAGTTACGCATGCAAAATGAAGCAAAAAAAATTAGCTCTAAAAGAAATAGAGCAAGAAAATAAAATTCTGTTGAAAAATTTAAACTCCATCGCTGATATTAATACTTGCGAGTTTATCTGATCTGAACAAGCAAGAATCATACAAAAAAGAACTCAGCATCAACAAACCGAAGAAAATGCTCCAAATTTATATCGAGAATATTTTGGTGATCTTGGAGGTTCAACACCAAATTTCTGAATATTTGTATTATAATATATATTTTAATGTGTAATATTTCAATTTTATGTAATTTTTATTTTGATGTAAAATATTATGATTGTATTATAATTTTATATTTATCTAAAATTTTCGAAATGTATTGTGTAAAATAATATGTTAATATATTTTTTATTAATATTATTATATATTGGTATACAATATTTATTAATATATTATTATTATTTAAAAATAATTTTATAAGATCAGAATTATATATTTAAGTGCTAGTATAATTATAATAGTATAATGCTTCATAAAAATTATAAGTATACAATCATAAGATATATATAAATAGAAGGACTAAAGTGAAAAGTAAACAGTGTTTTAAGGGTCTCAACAGTGCCCTCTCAAATTTGAGGGTCTACTATTCACCCCCTTAAAATTTAAAGGGATAAGGATCCGTTGGAATGCAAAAATTCTTAAAAAATAAGGGGATAAGGGTCTGTTGGAGATGCTCATGTAGCGGTGTCCGTGCTCATCTTAGTGTCTTTGGATATACATATGTTGCATGATCCGTAATTATTAATTTTTTTTTTATGATTCGTAATTTGTTACTTATTACGCAGATAAAATGGATTAGTTAGTGTTTTGTGGTAGCATCGGACCTTCAGCTGACATGATGACTGTAATGAATACTTAAATTAGTTTTTTGAGGTAGGCTAGCATTGTCATCTACGGCCTTAATCAATATTAGTGAGTCTTACTTGGACTCTTGTTTTCTTTTCTTGTTTTGGTTTTCTTTTATTTGTTTCCATGTTTCTGGTTTTTAGTGCCATTTCGTTTTTACTTTCCTTATTGGTTGTGCAAGGTTGGTGATGGTCGGGATGAAAGTTGTTGGGTTTATTGGCTATGTTCGTTTTACTGTTGCATTGAGTTTTATGATCTTATCATTTACTATCCTTCCCTCAGTCTCTCATTCTGGTTTTGGTATTAATGTTTTCCAAATGAACTGCTCGTGCTGTTTCTTTTTTTTTTTGCCAAACTATTAAAATAAACAATACGAATATGAAATCTAGACATTGCTTTGACACAGTTAAGCCATATATAAGATTTGAGACAGAACTGCAACACGAATGTCACCAATCTAGCAGGAGCTTTGGCTGTTTCTCATATATGTTTTTTATTGATTTTAATTTTAGTTTTGGTTCTCATTTAGTTTTGATGTTTGTCTCTTTGCTTCCTCTTGTTTTGAGTTATATGACCAGGAGGATTGGGTTCTTTCCATGTTTTTCGTTTTTTCTTGTCTGAAGTTATGTTTGGATTGTTTTCTTGAACTCCCAACATTGCAGATGATTTGAGCTGAGCATGAGAATGATAAACATGCTGTTCTGGAATTTCTTTCTCCCATCTCCGTTTTTTCTTCTTCTGTTTCACTTTGTATTTCCTGATATTTATATCAAGTCGGTATTTTCTTTAGTTTTTTGTTTGTATGTTTTTTTTTCATTCAGTTTTTTTTGTCCATCAGCAGTTTGATATGCAATTTCCATGTAGACATTTTCTAGTGAAATAGTGGCTAGGTGGATCATTCTGAGCCTAAGCCTTGTCTAAGCATTAACAAATTATTAATTTATTTTTATATATTTTATATTTGTATGATATTTATTTTTAGTTTTTGAGTTTAAATATAAAATTATTGTGATAAACTGTTAAAAGTAGATTTATGAAACAAAAGAAATTAGATAAATTTGTGAATTTGTATTAATATTATTAATTAATTGAACAGATTTAAAATAATTTATATTTGATTTTTAACCAATGTAAAACTTGATTCTATAAATCGTTTAAACTGTTTTACATCGAGTTGCTGCCTAATCTGATTTTTGGAAGCATGACACTCGCAATATTTTCATCAAATTTATATTAGTTTTTTCTTCAACCATCCATTCTAGTCGTAAGATAGTTTTGTAGAAATCAGTTTCCAACTTGTGAGAAACCATAAATACACAATCTGATCTGACACACAGTCCATGATGAGAACGTCTCTCGCTTACCGTATGAACCATCCGCTCTCTTTCACCATCTCTCGGATTGTATACACTGGTTCTACCACATTCCACCATGAAAACTTTCAGCTCCAGCAAGGTCAAAACTTATTAACCCACGGTGCATAAGAAAATACAAGAGACTAAACTATCTTTCTTCAGGTGCATAAAGAGAGAACAAGATCACAAGAAATTTTAGATTACACTTTTTAGCCTTTATTATTTTCTTTCTTCCATGGTAAAATCGTTTCTAGTTTGCATTCCACTGAACAAAAGAACACATTATTCTCATATGATCATTCCTAAGCAATGCGAAAATCTACTGAGAGATGGGTCTGTGGCTACAATACCAGACCACTCGATCTTCCCAAGAATCCTCTCTCCAACTCTATGGAACGAGAACAATGACATCTTAACACTCTTTGTATTCTCGACTCGGCCATGCTTAATTAACTGAAAAATTGCTAGCTTCCCTTCGTATTCCGCCACTGCGTGCTTAGCATAGCGACACGCTTCCAACGCGTAAAGACTCATGACCACGCTTCTCCAAACTTTGACCTTGGTATCAAACCACATTAACCCACGACTGTCATAGCAAGCATAGAGAACATTCTCTACCGCACACACCCAATCCATTGCTTTATGTAGCCTCTCCATTCTTCTACCTTCTCTCGGATTATTAGACTCAGCCAGTCTCTTACTTACTATATGAACCATCTCCACTCCTTCACCTTCTCTTGGGTTGTATACACTGATTTCACTAGCTTCCACCCTGTAAATCTTTAGATCCAGTGAAGCAGTAATAATATTAAAATTACTTCTATACCACATTCTTGGTGGCACTTTCTCCTGCCCCTTAGGGCATGTGCATTGAGGCATTTAGACGAGTTCGTGGGCTCGAGTTCATAGGCCCAATCGTGAAAAATAAATGAAAAATATGGTTTAAATCGATGAACCGATCCTTCCCACTGAACCCGTATGATACGGGTTCAAGGCACGTGTCGCTCTTCCAGTGGCCACGCTCTATCGCGTTTACGCGTAAGAAAACAGGGTTTCGAGAGATCTCTCTCATTTTCTCTTCTCTTTTCGAAAACTAGGGTTTGTCTCTCTCGGAGGCGATTTCTCAAGCGACGCCGACTCCGGGAGCTTTTGACGATTAACCGACGCCGGACTATCTCCTCGACGATCTCAGGTTAGTTTCGAGGGGTTTCACCGTTTGATTTAAACGATTACCCTTTTATTTAAACGATTAGGGTTCGTTGATTCAAAATCGATTTGGGGGTTTCGAGGGAGGGTTCGAAATTGATATGTGGGTTTCGATTTATGGTTTGAAATTGTCATGCGGTTTGAAATTGTCATGCGGTTTGTGATTTCTTTTTTACTCGATTAGGGTTCGTTGATTCAAAATCGATTTGGGGGTTTCGAGGGAGGGTTCGAAATTGATATGTGGGTTTCGATTTATGGTTTGAAATTGTCATGCGGTTTGAAATTGTCATGCGGTTTGTGATTTATTTTTTACTCGACTTTGTGGTTTCTTTTACTAACTGTTCATCTTGTTCTCTTTTTTGTTACAGATGGATCCCGGTGAAGATAGAAGTGAGGCAAAGAGGCAACAGCAGCACATGAATATGGTGGGATACGTGGCTGATTCTGAGTATGGGATTCCGACGAGGTGTCCCTGTGGTGGGAGGATAATTAACGAGGTGAGGGGGAAGGACCACGACGACACTCTTCCTGGCAAGCGGTTCTTCACGTGCATTCACTACGAGGTAAGATGTTCTTCTAGCATATCTGTTTGTGTTTATTTATCTGTTATACTATTTGTTTCTGATATCTGTTTGTGTTTTTGTTGTCAACAAGGGTGATGGTTTACACTATCGGCAGCCTTGGGTGATTGGTGTCCAGGAGCAACTCGAAATCCTGACTAAGCGTGTGGAGGAGGCTGAGCAGCTGATCAAGTGGGTGCCGGAGCTCAAACAACAGATTGAGGGACTGGAGGTAAAGTCTTGTCTCTTTTTGTTTGTCATTTTTTTCTTTAGATTTTATTTTCTCTGTCATATTTTTGTTTTCATTTTATTACTTCACTAACACATTGTCTCTATTTGTTTCCATGTCCAGGCAGAGGTTAAAGGCCTCACGGGGGTTGTTGATCACCTGAACGCTGAGGTTTATAACCTCACTGTGCAGGTTGGACGCTTGGAGAAGGCCTGCTTCGACTAAAAACAAAAGGTAACACTGAACTTGAACTAGAACATTTATTGTAGTTGTTGTGTAATTAACTAGACTTGAACTAGGTATAGTAGAAGTGCAACTGAACTGAAGTAGGTAAAGTAGATTTCGTAGTACAGCTGAACTTGAATTTTTTTCATTAATTGTATTTTGGTTAGTTGCGTAATGAATGGTCGACTTGTTTAAAACTGATTTGATGTGTATAATGAATGCTCTCTGTGAACTAGTTGTAGTGTAATTAACTATAATGAATTGTTGGTTGTTAGAGTATGTTTAATTTTTTGTCCTTTGAAAGCCAAAACTAGTATAAAACATAGGCAATCCTCATCTTAAAACACACAAACCACATCTGAAACACACACAAACTTTAAAACCGCAACCAACTCTGAAAACACATCGCAAACCAAAATGGATCCTTTTTCCCTAATAGCTTCCCACAACAGTGAAACAATCAACATAGGGTGTTCTGAGGTTCCTAGACCGGTGGAAAGGCGAAAGTGGACAACCAAGGAAGACGTGGTGCTGATCAGCGCTTGGTTGAACACTAGCAAGGATCCCATAGTGAGTACTGACCAGAAGGCAGGGGCGTTTTGGAAGAGAATTGAAGAGTACTTCAATGCTAGCCCTCAGCTCGTTGGCTCCGTTCCTAGACCATGGGGTCAATGTAAGCAGAGGTGGGGAAGAGTGAATGAGCAGGTCAACCGGTTTGTCGGAAGCCATGAAACCGCATTGAGGGAGCAAGCGAGTGGCACTAATGAGAATGATGTCATGAAGGCGGCCCATGACATCTTCTTGAATGACTATAAAGTCAAGTTCACCATGGAACATTGTTGGAGGGAACTGAGGTTTGATCAAAAATGGAGATCAAACGTTCTCTCCAAAGAAGGTGCGAAGGAGAAAAGGAAGGACCCTGTGGAGGACGTCGGTGAGGAGGAAGATGTGAGGCCTCCTGGTATAAAGGCAGCCAAACGCAAGAAGCACGGGAAAGAAGCAGCTTTTGATAAGATAGAGACCATACTAGCTGAGAAAAAATACATTGCCAAACAGAAGCTACTTGAACGCCTGCTAGGCAGAAAAGTTGAGACACTTTCTGATGAAGAAGTGTGTCTCAAAAAAAAGCTCATAGCTGAAATGCTCTGATTTGGTTAGTTGGTTAATTTTTTTCTTTAATTCTGTTGTTCTGAACTTGTTTGAACCTGTTCTTTTATACTTCTTTGAACCTGTTCTTTTATACTTGTCTGAACTTGTGCGAACCTTGTGTTCTTTTATACTTGTGTTCTTTTATACTTGTTTATTGATTCTGTTGTGTTCTTTTTTTGCAGGTCGCGGTTGCAGGAGGTGGATGCGTGTGGAGGTGGATGCGTGTGGAGGTGGATCCTTGTTCAGTCTGTTTGTATTATGAGGCACGGGTAGTAGTGTAGGTCTGTTTCAATCACGGGAAAGTGTAGATTTTGTTTGTTTCTACACTTCTCTTTCCATCACGGCTTTAAACAATCATGTATGTTTAGTTTATTTCTTCTGTTTTGTACTCACGGGTGTATGTACCCGATATGTCTCTCAATCATGTATGTTTGACCCTCACGGGTGAAACCAAAAACTCTATATATATAACTATGTCTTTGCTTTCTCTTTGTGCACCAAACTCTCATTTCTCTCATATATCTTTGCTTTCTCTTTGTGCAACAAACTCTTGCAAGAAGCATATCTCATTGGTCACTTTGCAACAAACTCTGCTCTCCCTTGTCTTTGCCATTCTAGTAACTTTCTCAATTCTTTTTTTTTCTAACATAAATGTTCACTTTATAACGATAAGTATTAAAATTATAACTATATGTATTAAAGATATAAAAATTTTATAAAGATATAAAATTTTATAAAGATATAAAATTTCTATAATCAGATAAAAAGTTTAAAGATATAAAAGTTCTATAAAGATATAAAATTTCTATAATCATATAAAAATTCTAAAAAGATATAAAAGTTCTATAATCATATAAAAATTCTATAATCATATAAAAGTTCTATAATCATATAAAAATTCTAAAAAGATATAAAATTTCTTCGTTTTGGCATTTGTAGGAAGAAAAAGAGAAATAAAATTTCGGTGAATTGCTTCAACAATGTCTTCAAGTGAAGAAATCACTTACTCATCAAGTGATGAAGCAGATGAAGCTATAGAAGAAATGGTCGACGAAGTAGTTGATAACTACATTGACACAATGGTAAGTCAAAAAGCCAAGAGACGAGCTTATATCGAAAGAGAGCGGGAAAGAGGACACAATCAACTATGGAACGACTATTTCAACGAAAATTCAACATACCAACCAGAAATGTTTAGGCGGCGTTTTCGAATGAACAGGCCATTGTTCCTTCGCATTGTCGAACGCCTAAGCACTGAAGTTCCATACTTTCAGCAAAGAAGAAATGGTCATGGAAGGTACGGGCTATCTGCACTTCAAAAGTGTACGGCAGCTATACGTATGCTCGCATATGGTCAATCGGGAGATATGTATGACGAATATCTTCGACTTGGTGAAAGTACTGCACGATTATGTTTGGAAAATTTCACTGATGGGATAATACAATTGTTTGGCGAAGAGTTTCTAAGAAGACCTACAGCGGAGGACCTCGAACGATTACTCGATATAGGAGAGGTACGCGGGTTTCCAGGGATGATAGGCAGCATCGATTGTATGCATTGGGAGTGGAAAAACTGCCCAAGGGCTTGGAGAGGGCAGTACGCACGTGGTTCAGGGAAGCCGACAATTGTTTTAGAGGCTGTGGCATCACAAGATCTTTGGATATGGCACGCATTTTTTGGATTACCGGGCACCCTCAACGATATCAATGTTCTTGATCGATCACCAGTTTTCAAAGACATTGAAGAAGGCCGAGCACCGAAAGTTAATTTCAAGGTCAACAACCACACTTATCGTATGGCGTACTATCTTACTGACGGAATATATCCCAATTGGGCAGCATTTATCCAATCCATCTCACTTCCTCAAAGTCCAAAAGCATCACTATTTGCTGAACATCAAGAATCCACCAGAAAAGATGTTGAACGTGCTTTTGGAGTATTGCAATCGAGGTTTGCAATAGTTAGAAACCCAGCTCTACTATGGGACAAGAAAAAGATAGGAAAGATTATGAGAACTTGTGTCATATTGCACAATATGATAGTAGAGAACGAACGAAGCGGATACGGTCAAATTGATACATCTGAGTTCGAGACAGGAGAGTCAAGCAGAAGTTCCCAGGTGCAAGGCACAACAAGTTTTAATATCGGTAATATCACCCGTGTCATTCGCAATGAGGTTCGGGATTCACAAATACATGCTCGTTTAAAAGCTGATTTAGTTGAAAATATATGGCAAAAATTTGGTAATGTTGATGAATAATCTTTGTATGTTGGTCAATTGTCAATGTATTGAATAAAAACTTAAAAATAAAAAATTTATGTAATCAATAATCATTGTATTGTATTGAATAATAACTTTTTAAAAATTTACTATATATTTTATTTTATTTATGAATCATCAAAGTATTAAAAACCAAAAAAAAAAAAAAATTATTTTATTCCTAAGAATTCCTTTTTCGGGTTCACTAATGCAGATGGACAATAGATAGAGATTCATCACTGTTCACGGTCCCACCAAAAAAGTAATAAAAAAATCTTATGAACCCCATCAAGGGGTTCACTAACGCGGATGCCCTTAGATTTCCAAATTTTTGATTTTGGATCGAACACATGTACTTGCATCTTCTCGTCACGATCTTCGAATCTATCAAAACCCATCACATATATCTTACCATCGAATACTCCCACCGCTTCCCTCATGAGCACAACTTTCATGCTTGGTCCCTGGCTAAGCTTTCCAGATCGAGTATCAAGAATCCAAAGATCAGATGGATATTGCCAGTTATTCGAGAGGAAGTAGATATCTGATCCCACACAGACAGCTAAAGAACGGTCCATAAAAGGGTAATGTTGACAAGGGAACAGAACCAATCGATACTCGTTGGTACGTAGTTTTCTCAAGAGTAAGCCAACGGTGGGTCGACGCACCGATTTGGTTAATTTCGTCGAAACATACATAAAGGGAACTCTTGTGCAGGAGGGATCTCATGCGGTTGAGCTCAGGCGAAGTAACAAAGGTTCTTAGGGTTTTGCAGACTTGAGCGATGTTTAGGTTACAGTTTCTTGGGACACGGGCAAGACAGCTTAAAACGATATCTTCAGGCAATGACAAAAGATGGGTTTCTCTCTGCGGTGGTTGTTGTTCAGGGTTGGAGGCGCTACACATTGTGTATGTTAGATGAAACTTATGAAGAACCATAATTAGCCTAGTATGACCGCTTATATAGGCGTCAATAATACTCTTTTTCCCAAAATTTTATTCTCATATTACCCTCCATATATAAATTATTTAATTTGTGAAAGCCGGCTTTACATTCAATTACCAAATGCATTAAAATCTTTACTAAATCCTAAAAATTGTAGGATTAAATATTTTTAAAATATATAAAAAAATATTTGTTTTTTTCCCAAAAATGATGAAAAACTTTGCAGTAGAAAGTAGAAACAACACAGAAAGCTAGAGAAAAGGAAGAAAAAATTACAGTACAGGATAAATAAGCTGAAACAAGAAAAACAAAGGTCTATGATCAATTTTGTCTCGATGGTCTCTAAGGCCTTTTCTTCGTGTATATACGAGGATGAAATCAAAACCTTCGTAAACTCGAAACTTCTTTATTTTTATTACCCTCATTTTATTGGATTAGATACTTTCTAAAGAGACTGCCACCCCATGGAGACGGCCTGAGGGCATTAGGACCAGAAAGTGAGTTTAAACATGAAGAAGACATATAAACACAAACTGAAATCATAAGAACAACTCCAATGGGAGGTTTTAGCTCAAAAGTTCTGAAAGTACATATATGTATAGGTATATATTATATATGTAACTAGGTGATTTTCCCGTGCTCATGCACGGGTATAAGTATTTATATAGTAATACTATAATAATGAATTGTTATTTATTTTTAATTTTATATTAATTTATAATTGTATGCATAGTTTATATTAATAATATTATATTACTTTAATTAGACATTCGATTTTAGATATGTTATAAGTTGTCAATTTTGTTGTTTTTACAGTCGATTTAGTTATCATTTGGATATATTGATTTGCATTTATTTCTTTGAATTCAATTATAATATCTTTTATTCTAACTATATTAAATTTTGATTAATTTATTATTTGCATTTAGGTTACTCGGTTGGTTGGTTATCTTTTATATGCAAATATATTTTAGGTTGATTATATTTAAATTAAGATATATTGTGATTAGAATGAAATAAAAGATAAACTAAAGTGTCGAATTCCAAATTCAATAAATTAATATAACGATGATATTATCAAGTCTCATGCTTACATATATAAATTTTACAAAAAAACTAAATTGTAACAGTTGGTTAATATTTTATTTTCATTTGTTAATATATTTTGACTCATTCTATAATTTATATTTATAAAATTAATTATTACCATAAAATTATATATTATTATTGTAGTTTAATCTATGATATTAGATATAAGTTGGATTAGTCGAGTTACTCATGTTGTGAATATATTAAGTTGCATGTGTTATGTTAAATCTACTCGATTTTGTTATTTTTACTATTGATTTAGTTATCATTTGGGTATATATTAGAGTGCATAATGTGAGTGCGACACATAAGAAACTGACTTCTCAAATTATATTATAGATAGATATATATTTTGTATTGTTTAAAATTATGTTTTAAAATAAATAATATTTCTTTTTTAATATCAAGATTATCTTTCTGAAATTTATTTTTATGAAATCACATTATATACAAATATATATTTTCATCTAAGAAGCAATAGATATAAAGTAAGTATTTATGACTTCAAAATTATAATTTATGTTATTTAAAAATATTTTTAAAATAGAATACTACTATCTTGTGAAATTTCCTTTTTAATGAATCATATTATATATACATATATTTTCGTTTTTAAATTCGATTTTTAAAATTTATAAATTTTCCTTTTTAATATATATGTTATATGGAAAATTTCAAAAAGGAAACTTAAAACATAATAGGTAATAAATGTAATACTTTTAATTTATTAAGGGTATCAATGTAATCAACCATTGTGAGAGTTAACGTGAGCGCGACACATAGTAAACTGACTTCTCAAATAATATTATAGAGATATATAGATATATATATATGTATTTTACTATTTTTAGAACTCCCAAACTAGAAACTTTCCACTGGACCACCGGGAAGTTCTAATTAACTTAAGGCTCGGTTTGGCAAATCCAAATCCGAGGAAATAGCTCTGAAATTAAGAGACTAGAAGAGATGAACTGCATCTAACTCCTAGCCATGGTAAAAATACTGTGGTTCACTTCGAATCCAGCAGCATAACCCCTTGTTCTCTCTTCAACTATCCCATATTTCAAAGATTTTCTTATTTTAGCTACAGCAAGATCGATCTGACCGACCCGGCATGTGTAACGTAACAATTTAGCATTCCAACTTGAGATGTATTTAACCACCATTCTATCAAAACAACCTTTGGCATCATTGGATCACCAATTTTGCGTACATATTAAGGAATGAGTTCGACACGGAAACGTTACTAGGAGGGTGAGGCTTAATTAACGATGATACAAAGGACCTTTTTACTATTCATATTTCCTATGATAAATCATTTCTAGTTGGCATACCATTCAACTCCTCATCAAGATTATACTAATCATATGAGCTACGAATATCAGTCCCAACCAACTAAACAGTGCACACAGATGGACTGATAGGTAACGTTCAGGAGAAGTCTGTGTTTCAAACAATAGTTTGTGAGATACGGTCCATACGGAGGTTGTGAGAGAGGCATGCTAAATATTTTGGAAGCTTGTGTGACACGCGATGAATCTCTTTGATACACACGATCGATATGATGAACCTTGGGTTATCGTCGTGAGATCTTAGCTTAATCTTCTGTTTGTATATTCCGTCAGGTGCATAGGGAGATAGCAAGATCACAAGAAATTTAAAAATGCACATTAAATACACTTTTTGGCCTTTATTATTTTCTCTCTTTCCATGATAAATCGTTGTTTCTAGTTGGCATTCCACTGAACAAAAGAACACATATTGTTTATATGATCGTTCCGAAGCAATGCAAAAATCTACCGAAAGATAGGTCTGTGGCTACAATACCAGACCACTCGATTGTCCCAAGCATCTTCTCTCCAACTCTATGGAACGAGAACAGGAACATCTTAACACTCTTAGTATTATCGATTCGGCCATGCTTAATTAACTCAAAAACCGCTAGCTTCCCTTCGTATTCCCCCACTGCGTGCTCGGCTAAGCGACACACTTCCACGGCGTAACGACTGACCACTCTTCTCCAAACGTTGACATTGGTATCAAGCCATATTAACCCACTAGTGCGATAACAAGCATAGAGAACATTCTCCACCACACACACCCAATCCGTTGCTTCACGTAGAATATGCATTCTTCTACCTTCTCGATTATTAGATTCAACCAGTACTCTCTTACTTACCATACGAACCATTCGCTCTCCTTCACCTTTTCTTGGGTTGTATACACTGATTTGACCAGCTTCCACCCTGTAAATCTTTAGCTCCAGTGAAGCAGTAATAATATTTTTCTTATTACGATACCACGTAGATGGTGGCAGTTTCTCCTGCCCCTCAGATTTCCAAATTTTTTATTTTGGATCGAACACATGTACTTGGATCTTCTGGTAAACCTCGTCGAGTCTATCAAAACCCATCACGTATATCTTACCATCGATTACTCCCATGGTTTCATCCCTGAGCTCAACTTTCATGTTTGGTCCCTGGCTAAGCTTTCCAGATCGAGTATCAAGAATCCAAAAATTAGATGGATATTGGAAGTATTTCGAGAGTAAGTAGATATCTGATCCCACAGAGACGGCTAAATAATGGTCCATAAAAAGCTGACGTTGACAAGGGAACAGAACCAATCGATACTCGTTTGAAGTTTTCTCAAGAGTAAGACACCGGTTGGTCGACTTACCGAATTGGTTAATTTTGTCGAAACATACATAAAGGGAACTCTTGTGCAGGAGGGATCTCATGCGGTTGAGCTCAGGCGAAGTAACAAAGGTTCTTAGGGTTTTGGAGACTTGAGCGACGTTTAGGTTACAGTTTCTTGGGACACGGGCAAGACAGCTTAATATGATATCTTCAGGCAATGACAAAAGATGGTTTTTTTTCTGCGGTGGTGGTTGTTCAGGGTTGGAGGCGCTACACATCGTGTAATGTTGTTGAGATGAAACCTATGAAGAACCATAATTAACCTAGTATGACCACTTATTATATAGGCGTCAATAATACTTGTTCCCAAAATTTTATTCTCATATTACTCCATATATAAATTATTTAATTTGTGAAAGCCGGCTTTACATTTAATTTACCAAATGCATTAAAATCTTTATTAAATCCTTTAAATACTTTGAAATGTAATATTTATATCTTCAATTGAATTATTTTAAAATCAGTTAGATTCTTTGATCTCTAAAGTCTGATCATGAATTATTTTGAAAAAAAATAATAATTTGTTCCAAAAATGATGTGAAACTTTGTTGCAGAAACAACACAGAACAAAAGGACATTAGCTAGAGAAAAGGAAGAAAAATAACAGTAAGTGATAAATAAGCTGAAACAAGAAAAACAACGGTCTGTGCACAATTTTGTCTCGATGGTCTCTAGCTTTTTCTTCTTGTATATACGAGGATGAAATTAAAACCTTTGTAAACTCGAAACTTCTTTATTTTTCTTATTTTATTGGATTAGGTACTTTCTAGACCGCCATCCCATGGAGACGGCCTGAAGACATTAGAACATAAAGTGAGTTTAAACATGAAGAAGACATACAAACACGAAGACACACAAGTCTTTAATCATAATCAGTCGATTTGACCAGGGTGTCCTGAGCTGTAAGGTGGCCTTGGTCTCCTTCTTACCAGTCTTGTTACCATCGCCACAAATCCTGTCTCTTGAACCTATTTCATCAACATAAATATAGCTTTTACCACACATATCAATGACTTCCAACGTCAAATACAATAGGGGTTTAATTCCTATATTTTTAAATTCACTTTCTTATATTTATTAAACCCCCTCTTTTGTACGCTTACGTACTTAATTTGTATGTTAAGCTTACTAAACACTTTATGCTCTAGATTGGCTTCTAATCTCACTTGATGTTCTTATATATATATAAATTGAGTGGTATGATCCATAAGATAAAAATGAGCTGTGCAGATCGAGAACATAGAGAGCTTACGAATTCAGTTCCATAGTCTTCTTCTGATGATGGTGATGATGATGATGAGGATGGTGATATTGATGATGACTCAAGACCAAGACATTTCAATATGGCTTGAACAGTTTTGTGAAAGGCAGAACATGGAGAGTTGAGAAAAGCTTCTTTTTCTTCATCTTCTCTTCTACTTCTTCTCTCTTTTTCTCCATTAACTTCCATTTCTGTTCTCTATTTTCTCTACTTAATTCTTCTTCTGCTCAATGCATTAAGTGTTGTGTCTCATATGACCTTACCTGCTTCTCTGTGTTCTTACACACACATGCACTGTTTTGCATTTAATACCTCTTTTTTTCTTTTTTTTTTCTATTCATAGTATTATATATTTCATTAAATTTAATTATAAAAAAACTAGGGTGACAATTCAACTAACCCCCATAAGCAATTCAACGGAGGGAAATTGATAATTTTACCACCTGCAAAAGAACAGCAAATACAACGTAGTAAAAAAAATTGAAGAAATGTTTATCAAGATTTAGTTGAGATATTTTTCAATGAAAATGTTTCTTTATTCAAAATTTTTGTTACAAACTGACTCGTTTGGCTTATAAATTGAAATAGGACTAAAACAAATAAACAACAAAATAAAATGAAGCCAATACCTTAAAGGAAGTCAAATTCAAACGAACATGAAGTAGAAAACTGGAATATATTTTTCAATGAAAATGTTTCTTTATTCAAAATTTTTGTTACAAACGGACTCGTTTGGCTTATAAATTGAAATAGGACTAAAACAAATAAACAACAAAATAAAATGAAGCCAATACCTTAAAGGAAGTCAAATTCAAACGAACATGAAGTAGAAAACTGGAGTATATCTAGTATTAGCAGTATTGAACCCAGTGTTGAGCCCACGACATCAGCTTCAGCTAGGCCCATTGATGAAATGCAGAAAGCCCAAGAACGTGTGACGACAAAGCTGTTATCTGAGTCGTCATCACAGGCTGTCAACACTCAGCCAAAGCGTACGTCTGCAACGGCCTCAAGGCCAGCTCACTGCATCACGACAAGGAACAGATTTGAGACTCTCCAATCATGTGTAGGAGTGTATTAGGGCATCACCTTTACCTTTGTGTATATATAGTCTCTTCATTGTAATATCAAAACCAAGTTGAAAGCGTTAAGTATTGTCTCTGTTTACCTTTCTTCTTCATCAAGGCTTCTGTGATTCACATGCTATCACAACGGTTCCGACATCATTTATCTTTTGTTGTATGTTGATGACATGGTGATTACTGGGAACAATAATGCTCTGTTAGCGTCTCTGTTGGATCAACTCAGCAAGAAATTTCGCATGAAGGACATGGGTGCAGTGCATTATTTCCTTGGCATACAGGTTCATCACTACTCTGATGGTTTGTTTCTCAATCAAGCCAAATATGCTACTGATCTTTTGGTTAATGCCGGTATGAAAGATTGTGCTCCTATGCCTACCCCTCTCCCTTTGAAACTTGACAAAGTTCCTGGTCAAACTGAGCTCTTTTCGGATCCTACCTACTTCAGGATTATTGCATGCAAGCTGCAGTATCTTACTTTGACTCGACCTGACCTGCAATTCTCTGTGAACTACATCTGCCAGCGAATGCATGCTCCAAGTGTCTCTGATTTTTCTCTGTTGAAGCGTATCGTTCACTATGTTAAAGGAACTGTAAACATGGGGATCACTATCAAAGCTAACACACACTCTACTCTTGTGTGTTACAGCGATAGTTATTGGGCTGGATGCAAAGACACTCAACGATCCACAGGCGGTTTCTGCACTCTCCTCAGCTCAAATGTAATCTCATGGTCAGCTAAGAGACATGAAACGGTCTCTAAGTCATCAACTGAGGCAGAGTATCGAACCATGTCTCTTGCTGCCTCTGAGATTGTCTGGTTGCAGAACTTATTACGAGTGATGGATCTGCAACAACAACGAACTCCTCTTCTGCTCTGTGACAATCTCTCAGCCGTGTGCCTCACTGCAAACCCCATGTTTCATAAACGAACGAAGCATTTCGATGTAGACTACCATTATGTGCGGGAGAGAGTAGCACTAAAGGCCTTGGAAGTCAAGCACATTCCAGCCTCACTGCAGTTAGCTGATGTCTTCACAAAATCACTCGGTCAAGAAGCCTTTTACAGTCTGAGAAGCAAACTTGGTGTCTCTGATCCCCCGCCACCAAGTTTGAGGGGGTGTATTAGCAGTATTGAGCCCAGTGTTGAGCCCACGACATCAGCTTCAGCTAGGCCCATTGATGAAATGCAGAAAGTCCAAGAACGTGTGACGACAAAGCTGTTATCTGAGTCGTCATCACAGGCCGTCAACACTCAGCCAAAGCGTACGTCTGCAACGGCCTCAAGGCCAGCTCACTGCATCACGACAAGGAACAGATTTGAGACTCTCCAATCATGTGTAGGAGTGTATTAGGGCATCACCTTTACCTTTGTGTATATATAGTCTCTTCGTTATAATATCAAAACCAAGTTGAAAGCGTTAAGTATTGTCTCTGTTTACCTTTCTTCTTCATCAAGGCTTCTGTGATTCACATCTAGTGCATTCTTAAGATAACAATTAAAAAAGATTTTATATTCATCTTTGAAAAAAAAGATCTTATATTCATATGTAGTTGTGTAAGTTATGGAGCTTTTTTCCTTACTGCTCATAATTGTTGCTTATCTATCTTATTAAAACAGAAACATTACAACTTCTTCTAGGTAGATTTTAAAGGTGGACCTCTTATATTTAAATTAAACATCATCCCTTATTTAAAATACATACCATATACGGTTTCCATATATTATTACATATGGATTTAATACGTACCATTATTACATGTCGATTTATATACTAAGAATCTATCTTATTAAAACATAAACATTACGAGGGGTGTATTCAATTTAACATTGGATGTGATTTAATTTTTAATGGAGTTTTAGATGATTTTGATAAGTTACAGAGATTTAGGTGATTTTTGTTAAACTACTCTAGAAAATCACTTAAAACCATGGGATTTGAGTTTTAATTTTTCTAACTAATAAACTCCACCCAAACACCCTAAAATCACCTCAAAACTTTAAAACTCCACAACTTAAATTTTTTTCAATAACAGTGGATTTCAGAGTACTTTACGAAATGTCAAGTTCAATAACAGTGGATTTTAAATGAGTTTTTAAAATTCATGTTTGAATAACAGTGGATTTGACATTTTAATACAAATCACCTAAAATTCTCGGTTGAATACACCCCCTACAACTTCTTCTAGGTGGATTTTAGAGGTGGACCTCTTATATTTAAATTAAACACCATCCCTTATTTATAATACATACCATATACGGTTTCCATATATTATTACATATGGATTTAATACGTACCATTATTACATGTCGATTTATATACTAAGAATATAATACGTACCATTGCTCTGAAACTAAATCTTACAATTATATTGCAATTATACATAATTCACATGTTTGTCCATATTGCAATTATATATAATATATATATATATAATATATAGATACCATTCCTATGAAATACGTACCATTCATCTTTTTGTCCATATTGAAATTATATATAATATATATATAGTAAGAATACTAAGATACATATAAATCATCACATACATAGAAATTAGATACTAATATATCAGATCAACTCAAATGTGCAACCATAATCCCTGCCATGATCATATACAAATTAGACATAGTATTTATAATAAAACCATCATGCTCACACTCATTCAGCTTCTTAAGATTGGTTCACATTGCAATTATATATAATGCATCTGTTTGTTTATATTGCAATTATATATAATTCATCTTAAGATTGGTCCATATTGTTCCTTTAAAAAATTGAATCTCTCAATTCTAAAATATACACTAAATAATCTTTTATAGCAAAACTATTTCTCCAAGTTGATTTAACATGCCTACAATATCAGATTTAATAATATCGCAAGTTTTAAAAATCAGTTATAGAAAATATTCTTCTCCAAGTTTATTCTATCAAACCTAAAATCTAGGAAACAATAAAATCGATGTTCTTAGTATTTACTATGGTGAATGTAATTGATTATCGGATATTCATTTCCTTTAAAAATACAGTCAATATTCTTTTATAGAAAAACCCTTCTCCAAGTTGTTTAAATAATCAGTTATGGAAAATCCCCTTCTCCAAGTATATTTTATCCAAACGAAAATCTAGGAGTCGATCAAATTGTGATATTTTTATTTATTATGGTTGATTTAATTGAATGTGAAATATTCTTTTTCACTTCACAAAAATTTGTCTATATATACTCGACTTCTTATTCACCATACGACATTCACAAAAACTCCCAAATAAACACAATGTCGAAACCTAGCACTTTAGTTATGATAGATGGTGTGAAACCTTTAAGAAACAATTGGAAAATTCGAGTTAAAGTTCTTCATTGTTGGAAACAAAACACCGGTTTTGGAGACGACACATTTGAGTGCATCCTCTCAGATGAATCTGTACTTGCATTTGTTTCAGCTTTTATAAGTTTTTTCTATTCTATTGGTTTATAAATCTGTTTCTTTTTCTGTTTTATATGGTGTAAAGATTGCAGCAGCGTGCCAAAGGAATCACATTAGTACACATTATTTATTTAAACACATTTAAACACATTTTTATTTCTCAAAATTTAAAATTAATACACATAGCAATCATGTATAACATTTAGTACGAATAAAGATAAAAAAAATTAACACCCGCTCGAGCGGGTCACGATCTAGTGTATCTTTATTTTTGGTCGTCCTCTTTACCTCTTTGGACCAATGTTCCTTATGCAATAGAGAGTCCATTCTTTTTTTTTTTTTTTTTTTTGCTAAATAGAGAGTCCATTCTTACGAAAACACAAATAAATGTTCGCATTTATTATTTTCTCAGTCTTTTATATTGTCTTCTTTTGTTACAGCCTAAAAATAACTTTTATTTGTTATACCAATATGCTATTGTAATATATTGAATCATTCATCGACTTCTTGTTATTGTTTTTATTTATTTTCAGTTTCTTAATTCAGTTAACCGTGGTTGGGTTAAACTGTGGTAACAAACTTGCAAGATCCAGTATACACCAAGTTGGACTTAGACGATTTACAGCAGATTACACTTGAACAGTTGAACATTGACCTATACAAACAACTACGGCTTGATGTATCTCTCACTATTATTGGTAACTGTCGGTTGATTTGTTTTCACATCAATTGAAATTAACAGCTTCTTAAAATAGAGCATAGAGCTGGCTGATCACACTTCAAAAATAAAAAAACAACTATATATAAACTATTACAAATGTGAACACAAATATTTAACCATTCCAATTTCTAAGAAAAATAGTATGTCAAAAAAAACTCAAAGGTGTGGTGGAAAGGAAAAGCCAAAGAAAACAAATGTGAATTAGTTGGTTAAATCTTTTTTTTTCTCGAATAGAAAGACAAAACTATTCAACAAAAACGCTGTCGTATCTTAGTGGACGTCTCCGTCGTAAATGGCCATGGGGGAGCCAAAGCCAAGGGTAAGCGGTGCTTCTTCCTCCACCGACTCATATTCAACCCCTTCAGCGTCTCCCACACCAACTCCAGCTCCACGTCAGCCCGTCACGTTACTCGAACCATCTCACCAACACAAGAAAAAAGGCAAGAAAGTCTTCCGTGTCTTCCGCTCCGTGTTTCGTTCTTTCCCGATCATCACCCCGGCGGCTTGCAAAATCCCGGTCCTCCCGGGCGGTAGCTTACCCGACCAGCACCGAAGCGGGTCAAGCGGGTCAAGAGTCTCGGGGACCTTGTTTGGATACCGTAAAGGCCGCGTAAGCCTCTCAATTCAAGAAAACTCTAAATGTTTACCGTCTCTCGTCGTCGAGCTAGCAATGCAGACAATGGTGCTACAAAAGGAGCTGAGCGGAGGAATGGTTAGGATCGCTTTAGAGACGGAGAAACGAGCTGACAAAGAGAAGGTTAAGATAATGGACGAGCCGCTATGGACAATGTATTGTAACGGTAAGAAAACAGGGTACGGTGTGAAACGTGACGCGACGGAGGAAGATCTTAACGTGATGGAGTTGTTGAGACCGGTTTCGATGGGTGCTGGTGTTTTGCCGGGGAACTCGGAGGCTGAAGGACCTGACTCGGAGATGGCTTACATGAGGGCTTACTTTGAGCGTGTCGTTGGGTCTAAAGATTCAGAGACATTTTATATGTTGAGTCCCGAAGGGAACAATGGACCAGAGCTTAGTATCTTCTTCGTAAGAGTTTGATTTGATGTAATGGTCGGAGACATTGTTGTGGAACGTTCTTGATTGTATATGGACGGACGGTGGCCGGGACGGAGATAGATCTCGGTTTGTGGATTCAAACGTGATTATATATGATCGTTGCATGATATGTGTGCATATGGGACGTATTCTTTAGGAATGTGATGTATTATTTAGGATGATTTATAAGAAAATATTTCAGGTTAATTACATGCACATTTATTCAGATTTTCTTTGCTTTTATAAAATTGATGAGTGTTTTATATTTTTCTTATCAATTATATTATTACAAATTACTAGGACCATTACATAGACAATATGACATATCTCTTGGTGTAAAAGGATTAATGCATGAATCATTTGATCAAACCACTGAAACAAAAAAGCTTCCACCAATATCATTGAGAAACCACAAAACCGTAAAAGAACAACAACAAAAAGAGTGATAATAAAGAATGAAAATATATATGCTTACATAATATAAGCAAAGTTGATAAAATGAGTTTGCTATAATCAAACAAACTTGATTCTCCTTTGTCTACAATGTAATCATCACACACATTAATACAATTTCACATGTATACTCATGAGTAAGATAATATATCAATGTATGCATAAAAATCAAAATAATTTTCATATGATCTATGAAACAATTAACAAGAAATAAACACCATATATACAAGCTTAATGAAAATCCTAATCATCAATACTATCACTGAATAATGTATTATATATAACTACACATACATTAGTTGTATAATTTCAAAATAACGTGACTATTGTTATGATTATATACATATATTCAGCACACACTTAATTTAAAATATTTTCCTATTTTTTTGTAAACTAAAGCATGAGAATGGAAATAACATATAAATTTTGTGCATTTATTGCTTAAAATAGTGTTTTAAACAAATGAAACTAATGTTAAAATCTACATAAAGAACAAACATTAGATATTTGTCATGAAATTTATGTATATCAATCAAACTCATTTTTAAACATCATCAGTAGCAAACACCTCTGGTTTACGGTTACAGTTTTGATTCGGGATGTATTACTAAAGTGAACCTTTTTCTCGGTGTATATTGATATTTCATATTTGTTGAGTTTATAAACTTTCAAGAATTTAATTTCAAAATATATATGATTCTTTCTACTTTCGAATGTGATTCACTTTGGTAAACAAGTTTTAATAGTCTGTTTTTTTCTGCATTGAATTATAAAAGACACATGAAACAACATACCATGTTCAACTAGAATAAACTATATCAAATCTTAAGAATTGTAAATTGTATACCATTTTTAGCAAGCCTAATTGATATTGAGTCTTATTTCATTATAAACTAACAATACACCATGTAAACCAATACCAATTATATTTTTTCTAGACTACATGTCTTGCTAGCTAGTTTAAACGACACACATTTTGTCCTTAAACCCTACTACCACATATTTCCTTCTGTCAACATCAACAATATAAGTAAGATTCATTACAAGAAGCAGAAAACATTGTTATCTCAGTACAAGAAGAGATAAAACATTGATATAATGATGTTCTTATTCTGCAGTAAATTTTCACTTTACTCTATATGTAAGCAAATATATTACTGCTTTTCAACTCAACATTTTATATGCCTCTTACATTTACAATGTATTGTATATTGCTATTTTAGAGTTTATAATTTTGTTAAGAACAAGCTATCTAAATCTACTATTAGTAATATAATTAACTAGTAGTCATAAATCAAATAGGGGCAGCTCACAAGACAGAGTAGACATTACTCATTTTGATTGGTTTTGATTGATTAAACATGATTCTGATGATTTTTTTAGACTTGCCTAATGCATACTGTTGCTAACATATATCTGTAGCTATTTTGTGCATGTACATTCTAATTTATAAGATTTGGAAATGCATTTTATGCTATGATAGTTTAGGTCGGATCAAATATTACAATAGTCACTTTATTTTGAAATTACACAACTAATGTATGTGTAGTTAGGTATGTATATTCGGGTCAAAACAACATGGTTAGGTATGTATATTCGGATTCATGGAAGTACATGTAAATTTTTGGTTCTTTCTTGAATCGATTATATCGTTTTCAGATTGGTTTGAATTTTAATTACAAAACCGTTTAATACCTAATTTTGTTGGTTATAGTTTAGTTTGAATATTTAGTATTATAATACCAATATATAAATTCAGTATTTTACCCAATAAAGCGAAACTACTCTGAATACTTGAACTTAATTTTTGAAAAATTATCTAAAATCTTGAAAAATAATTATGTATAAAATTTTGAGTTATTTGGGTATTACATCAAGTTTCAAGAAAAATACATATCTAAACCGAAATTCATAGGCCCAAATAAAAAATATCCAATAAGATAATTTTTTTTTTTCGGATTGGTTTCAAATTGTATTTCCGAGTCCGAATAAAATACCTAAACCGATACATATCAAACTTAGTGCTTGTAGTAGAAGATCATGCGGAAATTTTAAAACAACATAATTTTTTATGTTTCAGTAATTATGTTGTAATTGCTAATTAGTACTTTTTCTGTTTCTAAATATGGATATTTAAAGTTTTATACATCAATTAAGAAATTACTAATTGCTATTCAATTTATTTTGCTTAAATTAAAACAACAATGTATAATTATAAGTAATTTAACCAATAAAAGTTATATTGCATAGTACAATGGTCACAAACATCAGAATACATTAGTTTATACATTAATTTGGAAACATGACTTCAACTGAAAAATAAAAATCTTAATACATCATTGAAAATAAAACAGATAAAGTATGGCTCATGTTTACTTATTGTGGGAAGTAGTAAGATGACTTCTATGGCTTCGTACTATTATTAAAATGGAAGTGAATGGTTCTTAGTGTTGTTTTCGGTATAGAGATAATTCATCATTTCAACTTCGGTTATGGTCGTAAATGAAAGTCTTTACAGTATTCTATTCTGGTGTTTGAGCTCAGGAAGAAAGCAATCTCGAACTATAGCTTGGCAGGGCTGTGTTTCTACGCTCCGCTGACTCTTGGTTAGGAGCCTTTGTTTTCTTGCTTTTTATTGTGAAGTTTTCATATAGTTACTAATGATACTTTCTATTATTCACTCTGTTTTTTTCAATTCTATTTTACAGAGTTGGTTCCTTGTAAGATTTGTCCGTGTGTGGAGTACATCATTCACCATTCCGTAACTCTTTATTTTGATATAGAAATCCAGTATTATAAAGAAAAATCATTGAAAATAAATTTTATGTTGACCTTTTAAGCATTATGCGGTTAAACGAACTGGAATTGCCTACTCTGAACATGGACGTAAAGGTTCGAACAAAGTTATAGGTGCCCAATGTGGCAATGTAGATAACATACTGGTCAGATTAGGTAAGAGGCGGAAACAAACTTTTGCATCTTATATATAATTTGTTTTCTTTACATCAATATACATTAATTTAGTGTCCTCGGAGGAATTGGATTGATCAAAAGAAACAATTAGAGATTGTTCACTGTATGTGAAGAATATGTGAAGAATACAGAGCTGCGCCAAGTCTAGGAAGCTGTTTCAATGGTCTTGATACATTCAAGAACAGATGCATTGTTGGACATTGCAGCCATTAGAGCTTCATGGATGGTCTTGTTGTTCTTTAGAAGAGAAGCAGAGTAAAGAACCTGCATAACCAAAACTGAAGATTCACGACTACTCTAAAAAGAAAACACGTACGAAAGATAAAGCCTGTTAATTTAAAAGGAACTTACAGCCCATCTAGTTAGATTTTGCTGCTGTTCATTGCTGATTTTAGGTTGGCTCCTGTTGATGAACCTCTGCAAGAAATTAAAACAAAATAAAACTAATAAAACTCAGTGTTTGTGAATATGTGAGTGGTGAGGTAAGAAGAACTTAAGAGGACCTGAAGAGAGAAAAGATCCGCAGATTGGCCGATCACTTTGTCATACTTCAGACCCTCGGCGGCAAGTCCAGCCATTGCAACAGCAGCCAACCTGATAAGCCAATGGGTTGAGATTTTTCTTCTTCTTTCTCTTTTTAAAGAAACTCTTACCTGTCAAGCTCCTTAGAGTCAAGCTGACCGCTGTATATTAGTTTAGCAAGCCTCTCGTCGATGAGATTAACGTGTTCTTTACCAATATCTAACGAGTAGCCGAGGATTGGAAGTCCAATTAAGTAAGCCACTGGAAGTTGCAAAAGTTTAAACACAATCAGAAACATTGCACCAACCAAAAGATATAAACAACTATTACAAACGAACCTAAGAAGTGGGCTGCTTCATGTGCGGCAAGACGTTCTTGATAATCAGGGAAGAATGTCGAAAACCCGGAAATAGCAGCTTGAAGAAGCCTAAGAGCAGAAAGAATAACTTAGAGAACATAATGTTGTAACAAGAATGCAGTGGTTTAGCTAATTTCTTTTACCCCGGTGAAACGCTTCCCACGCCCAAAACTACCAAGGATATGCTCCCGACTAAGTAAGGCACAAAGAATCCCCAGTCCTGTCCAATGTTAAACACTTGTTTCATTAGGTCTAAAAGTCGGTGCCACAAGAACGAAAGCGTCTTCTATCTATATCATGTCTTGTATTGAGAAAAAGAGTTTTACCCCGGGAAGTTGGCCGGCAATTACAGCTAAGACGCTCGTTGTTCCGACAACAGTTACAAGAAACGCAGCCTGCATTACACGAACTCAATCAGAAGAACCTCCATTAACACCTTACAAGAGAAAAAAGATTGAACTTACATCGTTCCTGACACTAGGGATGGCAAGATTCTCTGCATTCTTGATTCCGAGATTTGTCAGCTCCCGAAGAGACGTCTGGTACCAAAAAAAACAAAGACGCATGAGTTCTTCAACTCCAACTTCATTGAATATAAAGGGTAAGAGAGATCGGATATACACCGTACGACGCGACATGTAAGGCTGAGAACTCCATTTCTTAGCCCAACCTTCTTCACTCAATTGGTCCAGAGCTTCCTTCACGCCACTACTATCTTTCTGCGTCATTTTATAAACCACACTACCAAGTTACGAGGATAGTTCACCTTAGTTATAGAATTAATGGAAAAGGAGAGACCTTGTTAATGGCGGACTCGAGGGTACTCAAATCAAACCCAGGGGAAGCCGCCGAAGAAGAAGAAGACGAAACTGCTGCCTGAGTCGGAGGGTTTTGTGGACGACGTAACTGGAAGCTATAGTGACGGCGAAACGAAGTAATGCCCGAGGAAGAAACAGCTAATGCAACCATTGTTTTCTCGGAGTTTGACGAACCAAGAATCATACAATACTTCTTCTTCTTCTTCTTCTTCTCGGACAGGAAGGTGAGGAAGAGAGCGCGTGGCGTCTTTCAGACCACCGATCATGCTTTCCGCCACGTCAGTGCTTTAAGATAACGGCAGTATCTCCGGTTTAATTCTAGTTTTCATTTTTCAACCGGTTTGATTAAAATAATCAAATCGAACCGGAAATATTTCAAAGCACTGTAGTGTGGCATTTCACCTGGAGCCGAGATCCAAAATCCCTAACCGACTATCGAAAATTGAAAACTGAAATCAAACCGAAATTCGTAAATACTACATGATTTTTATATTTTGGTATTTGAAATATTGGAGTCAAACTGAAACCAAATAATAATCTAAATATATAAAATAATAAGATTAATTAATTTAAATATAAATAATTAATAGTATAAATTAAAAAGTACAGTTTTCTTTAAAATATCTTAAAATATTTGCGAAGAAAAAAGCAAAATATCTATATCTAAATATATTTGTCTAAAACAATTTATTTTTTTTATTTACAGAAAATTCAAAAATATATGATATTTTACTAAATTACTTGATACTTTACCTAAATTATTTTTAAAAAAAGATCTGAATCGGAACTAAAATGAACCTATAATGAGAATTCTTAATTAATTATCTAATCCAAACCGAACCAAAAAATATTTAACTGAAACTGAACCAATATTTTCACGGCTAATTTGACTCAAAAGCTTTCCTACATAGAATAACCGAACCGAACATATACCGGTAACGTTCAGGCCTAAGTTCTCTCTCTCTTTAAAAATCGAGAGTCAGTGATCAAACAAGATATCCTCCCATGGCTGCGACAACGAGTTCCAGCGACGACCCACCCGAACCGAAAACGCCGACGCAACTGATTCCATCGCTACCAGACGACGTCGCCCTAAACTGTCTAGCACGCGTCTCCAGATGCCACCATCCAAACCTCTCACTCGTCTCCAAGACGTTCCGCTCCCTCCCCAAATCCCCTCTCCTCTACGCCGCCAGATCCCTCGCCAACTCCACCGAGAACATCCTCTACGTCGCCATCCGCATACCCCCCGAAACAGGCCCCCGCTGGTTCACTCTCCTCCGCACGAAGAAGAACTCTCATCTCCTCGTCCCCATCCCTTCTTGTCCTTCCCCCTCCCTCGTCGGATCCGCCTACGCCGTCGTGGGATCCGAGATCTACGTCATCGGCGGATCCGTTAAAGACGTGGCGTCCTCGAGCGTGTGGGTTCTCGATTGCAGGTTTCACACGTGGCGACGAGTCTGTAACATGAGGGTAGGTCGCGAGTTTGCAGCGGCTGGTGTGATTGACGGGAAGATCTACGTGATTGGAGGGTGTGTGGTTGATAATTGGGCCCGTTCGATTAACTGGGCCGAGGTGTTTGATGTGAAGAGTCAGACTTGGGCCGCGGTGGCGAGTTCTGGACTGGAGGTGCGTGAGAAGTGGATGCACGCGAGCGCGGTTCTGGAAGGGAGAGTCTACGCGATGGCCGATAGAAACGGCGTCGTTTACGAGCCCGAGGGAGGGGAGTGGGGTGTGCCTGAGAAGAGGCTTGATTTGGGGTGGAGAGGGAGGGCTTGCGTGATTGAGGATGTTCTGTACTGTTATGATTACTTGGGGAAGATTAGAGGGTATGATCCGAAGGGGAGGGTTTGGAGAGAGGTGAGAGGCGTTGAGTCGCTTCCGAAGTTTCTTTGCGGTGCTACGATGGCGAATCGAGGCGGGAAGCTTGCGGTTTTGTGGGAAGGGAAGGCGGGGAGTGGCGGTTGTAGGAGGATGGAGATTTGGTGTGCTGAGATTGAGGTTGAGAGGCGTGGTGGAGGAGGAGGAGGAGGGGAGATTTGGGGGAAGGTAGAGTGGTGTGATACTGTGTTTACGGTTCCTAATGATTCTGCCATTGTGAATTGCTTAGCAGCTACTGTTTGATTGATGATACATACATACATGTTTACTCTCTCTCTCTCTCTCTCTCTCTGGAGCATCACCGTACATGTCTGTTTCTGATTGGTTCTGCTGTGTGTCTGTGAGTAGCTATCATTGTGATTTTGAGTGCTTTGTCTGAAATGGTGAATTGACAATGAGTGTAGCTTGGCCTGAGACCCTGAGCCAAGTATAATACAGCTGGCAAGTGTAATGAAAGTTTATGTACTCGTCTCATTTCGTATGTTTCTAATAAGACGGTTAGATTGGCTCGTTAACTTGTCTTGCTCCTTGCTCCATCTTAATAAAAAGTTTATAGGCATATACTGAAAACAGAGAGTTATGTAGATTTTTATAGACATGTACTGCAGCATCTTCATTGAATAAAAGCATTATTTGTGGTTTTCCACATTCAAAATCAGACTCGTGTAAAGCTCCAATAACCCAAAAACAAGTAACTAAACAGGTCCTCTTTGTCCACTTTCTCAGTGGCCTCGCTATGAGTGATTGTTTCTTTGACCGGGACTCTACAGATTAATGAAGAGGCAGAACCGGAGGGTGTGAGATCAGAGGTCGCCGTCAGGGATCTCCATCGTTTCTTCTTTTTCTAGAAAGCTCTGAACTTGCTCAAAGGCCTGATGATGAGTGATTTGTTTTTGTTGAGTTTGATTGAACAGATTAATGATGAAGTGATAGAGAGAGGGCTTGACTTACCTCAACGGCGATTTCGGTTGGTGTCAGCTCTGAGACGTCTTTATAGCCAAGCTTGACTGCAATATCTGAACAATTGAAGTACAAAGAATAGGAAAGTCAAGTTACTAGCACAAGTTTCCAGATAACAAGTCTCTCGGGACATACTTTCTAAGGAAACTCTGGCGTTTGCGTTTGTGTATGCTTCACCGCGCTCATCCCAAATCGTTGAAAGACGCTTGAAAGCCTGCATGTAATTCATTCAACATCACAAACTTGAAAAGAAACGAAAAAAATGATGAATGATTTGTTTTAAGTACAACACAGTCAGGTCGGTACCACAGTGTATGCATCGCCTGAGTCATCGTGTAACAGTGGCCGTGAATCAGTTCCAACAGCAGCGATTCTATGTGCCAAGGCTTCTAGAGGCACATCTAGCCAAATGCTGACTCCTCTGTTCATATACTTCCTGATAATATCATCAGATAGATTACCAAATGAACTCGGAAGAGACCTGAGTTTCGTATGTTTGACTTATGAAGATAACTCACCAGTTAATGGGTCTTATAACTGCACCTCCACCAGTGGAAACAACAACTTGATACATTGAAGAGAGCTTCTTTAGTGCATCAGTCTAGACAGAAAGAAAAGTAAGATTTTTAAGCTTAAGAGAAGAGCTTGAAACATAAACCAGAGACTAAAAGAATTAGTCACAAAACTAACCTCCTTTCCTCTAAAGAAACTCTCTCCATGAAGCTCGAATATCTCTGCCACAGAAGTTCCATTCATCGCCTGCTCAATAAGAGTGTCACTGACACACATCCACAAAACTTAAAGAGTGTTACAAATTCAGAACATCAACACGCAACACACATAAAACCCTCCTTCATCGCATATTAACACAACTCAGAAGCAGCATAGCATATACATACCAGTCAAAGAAGGAATAACCGAGCACTTTAGACATTAACTTCCCCACGGTTGTTTTCCCAGAACCCATCATCCCTGTACTCATCCATTAATCAATCAAATTACAAGTAAGTATTAAGAACTAACCATATGCAAACCAAAGAAAGAATCAGACAAAGAAACTGACCAACAAGGTACATAGAACGTCCATTTAAATACGGTCTAACCTCTTCTGCTTTTCTCTGTTACAGAGGAAATTAACACAAATCTAACAGAGAAGATGCTATGTAGCCGATGCTTTGATGTTATACAAAGGTTTATTAATTACTTGCCTTGAGAATAAGATCTTGAACACTTCCCGCCTCCAACAATGCTACAAAAAACAATAAAAAAGATAGAATGAGATTTCCTTTATTTGAGACACTCAAAAGCTATCCAGATGTTTCCAGAAAAACCTGAAGAGTTGTTGTCAGAACACGAAACCTCAGAAGAAACAGATCTCCGTTGATCATTTCTTCTGTCAGGTTGCAAATGAGCCAAAGCAACAAGACCTCTGAACCTTTTCTCTTCCTTAACTCGCTGAGAATACCGCAACGAACCAAGCGGCTTCCCCTCAAACTTTCTGCAATCAACCCATGAAGGGTACTGAACCCTCTGAGCAATAGCTGCTTCCATATGTAATACACAAAGTACTCCAAATCCCTGCAAAAAAGCAATATCAACTGGGTTTCAGCTTTCTTTGCAACTACCAAAACCTAGAGAGTATCACTGTGACCATTTCTTCCAAATAATCGATATGAAAGGAGGAGACTTTAGTTATAATTAAGGACAAGTATTGCTCTACAGACATCAATATCACCAAAACCCTAGCTAAATTATTGTCTTCAATTAAAGGAAGATTCTTTCTTTTTTTAAAGCAAAAAGAAATCGATAAGGCTGTGGCGAAACCAATGGTCGATAAACAAAAGAGAATGGTTACACAGTCAGAGTGTAACCAGAAAATTTGAACTTTCTAGGAACAAAAAATGATTATTCAAATCAAATTGAGTAACGAAAGGGAAAAATAATGAGACTTTCTCAAACAAAACATATAAAAAGATCATAATTTTTTAGTTAGCCTTAGGAAACTCCATTACAGAACATAAAATTACAACCGTTCAGAATCGAGAAGAATCAAAGGAAACAAAAGGGTTTCTCACCTGAAATTCTCTCTCGCTAGCAGAGGCGAACCTCTCTCAGATTTAAGTTTTTTTTTGTTTAATTAAATACAAGTGACTAATCCATTTGGGTGGACGAATAATTAAATTCAGAATAAAGATGAGGGGGTTGGTGAAACCAGAAATGGTGCTGGCCTTTAAGCGTCTCATGAGTTGTTTTGACCACAAACATGTTTTTTTTTCTTAATTATCATATAAGGCTTTAGTCCAGACCATGTAATTTTCTCATCTCTAAAATCACATCACGTAATATTAACTTAGCACAAACATGCATTTGATATTATTCATATGTACATGCTACCTACTAACTAGTTACTCATGAGTTTATATTTTTCCTTATAAGATTATATAAGTATTGTATCCGGTATTCAGGTATCCAAATATCAAATATTTCTGAATTTTTTAAAAATATCATCTATATTACTAAAACTGAAATAATAATTTAAAAATATATTTATTTAAAAACATGAATAGCAGTATATAAAAACTATAATAGATACCAGTATATTTAAAAAATAATGGACTTATGTTATTAAAAAAATTAAAAATACATTATATTATGAGAAATTATATATTTGGGTCCGTTTTAAAATATACGAAAATGAGCTAATCTAATTACCTAAAAACATCTTTTGTCTAAAATAATCTATAAAAATAAATCAATTTAATATCATGTTTCGAATCAAAATAATAATTTAAAGTTGATTTATATCAAAAATTTATTCAAAAATATACATATATTCAAAAAATTACTAAAATATTTTTCAATAACTATTATTAAAAAATGTTTTCAATATATATATATATATATATATATCAGTAAACACAATACAAAGTCGAATTTCATATACCACTTAAATAATGATTTTTATATTTGACATTAAGTTTTTTAAAATATAATATATGTGAGTATTTATATGATGGTACGTATAAAATACTATTAACTATATATTACTTATACGGTGGTACATATAAAATATGATTAATTATATGATGATACATATATAATATATAATAGTGACTAGAGGTGGGTGTTCGAATACTCATTCGGGTTCGATTCAGGTAAGTTTAGGTTTCGATTTTCTGGGATCAAAGATTTTAGTCTCATTCAGATATTTCTAAATTCTTGTTCGGATTCGATTCATATCTTTGCAGATTCGGTTCGGGTTCGGATAACCCATTTTATTTATTTTTAAAATTTTAAATTCATTAGATATTTTAAATTTCTGAAATCTATAAACAAAATAATATATTACATATAATTTTGGAGAAATTACCAAAAATACTATTTTCATAGTACCACTTTTCATGTTTACACTAACCACTTTTACCACCACTTTCAATGAAGGGTTTAGATTTGAAGGTTTAAGATTTAGGGTTTAGATTTGATGTTTTAGGGTTTAGGGTATATAGTTTAGGGCTTAGAGTTGAAGATTTAAGGTTTATAATTGATGATTTAAGGTTTATAATTGAGGTTTTAGGGTTTAAGGTTTAGAGTATTGAATTTAGGGTATATAGTTTAGGGTTTAGGATTTATTGTTGAGGATTTAGGGTTTAGGGTTTAGAGTTGGAGGTTTAGGATTTAGAGTTTATAATTAGAATTTTGAAAAGCATATAAAAACAAAGATATAAGAACCTTAAACCTTTTAATAAATAAGGTATTTTTGAAAATGTGTATTTAGTGGTGGTAAAGATGAATAGTGGTACCTTAAAAGTGGTATTTTTGAAAATTCCCCATAATTTTGAATAACATATGTCAGAATACCTAAATTTAATATATAAATTTGTTTTATTTAAATATTTGGATAGAGAATCAATAATTATTTTAAGTATTTTTGATGTTTTGAGTATATTTTGACTATTTTAGATATTTACTTTTGACTTTTTCTATATATTTTCAAGTATTTAAACCAACTTAAAAGTACCATTAATATGGATGGCTTTATATACATTAAATTTAAAAATAATTAGTTTTTGATGTTGTCAAAAAAAAATTTACAAATAATTAATATATATAGTATATAAATCTATTTCAGATTCGCGTTTCTGAAATACTTTGGTTCGGATCGGGTTCGATTTCGGTTTTCGAAATACCAAAATTTTGAATAATTTGGATATTTAATTAATTTTGGTTCGGAAAAGTACGTGAAGAAATTTTTAAATATTTTTAAATATTTTAAAATATTTAAAATATTTTGATGGAAAATAAAGTTGACTTTCCAAAATAAATCTACAATTAGTGAGTATAAATTTTTAAAATTATTTATTATTTACAGATTTTTCCATCAAATATTTAAAACATGTAACAATTACAAACGGATTAATAATTTTATCAACAAAAAACATCTTGCCTTTCAAAATATAGATGGAGATATTAATATATATAATATTAAGAAGTCTTTAAATAAATAAAAATTTGTATAAGTAATATATATATATATATATATATAATCAGTTATCCTATATATTAAATGTATTAATATAAAAAATATCTACTTGATAATCGTAATTCATTCAAAAGCTATATTTACCATTTAAACAATAAGTTTGCAGCATTTAATTCATAACCATAAATAATATTGTTACCATAATTCTAGATCTCTATAGTTTTCTGAATATCCTAATTTATTCTACCAACAATTTTTTTTTATAATGTAAATTCATCGATTACATATTTCTTATAATTATGGAAGTGCACTTTGTGATGGAGTTGTATTCGTTTTCTTTGTATATTAATAGATTTGTGTTCATGTAGCAAGCTTTTTGATATAATTATTTAATTTGGACACTACACTAATAAGAAAGTCAATGAGCCAGCGAAAACCATTTTGGGGTTTAGGAAACTTCTCACTCTATCGGTGTTAAGCATCAAGACCTCAACTCAGTAAATTCTCTATTTGTTATAAAATATGAAAATTACTTTTTGAAAATAGTCGACTTTAGACTCTCAATGTACTTTCATTCAGGTTTTTTTGTATTTGCTTTCTATGAATGTTCGATTTATGTAACATCAATGATTGAGTTTGACATTCAATTTTTTCAAACTTTTGCAGGTTTTTATACATGTTATCAGTAGCGTCTATATTATATGTAGCTCTAATCATATGTAATACTTTTTTCTGCTACTGGTAAGAAAGATTTATTGTTCTATTTATGTGTCAATTAGGTAGTCGTTGGTGTTAAATTTGGCCTATCATTTTTATATAATTGGTTTCACTCCATTTTTTATTTGATAGATATCCCAATATAAATTTAACACACATAACATACTTTTATAAATTTTATATACATATACAAATTATAAATAAAATTATAAATTTGTTATATAAATATCTTTTCACTGAAAATAATTCTGCGCTTTTAAATGTAATTAGTATTAAAACGGATTAGTTACGAATTCTGTCTTCTCAATATTTTATATGCACATCCAAAAGTAACTAAAAAGTATAAAACAAGAATTGGGAAAGAGGTTGGTAGCTATCTATTCCAACAACAGGTCTATTACACTACTGAAAAGTTGGTGGTCGATGTTTCCGTCTTCAATGTTAGATTGGAGTTTGACCTTTATATTCACGTGTATATTGAATAATCAGAAAAGATTAGGTTTACAAAATATGTTCCATGAAATTTGATTTTTATTTTATTTCTTAGGACTACATGCGAAAATTAATCCAGCTGGCAGTAGGTAAAACTTTATTAAAAAAACAATGTACATCATATTATCAAAAAAGAAAATCTATATGACATGAATCTATTGAGCTTTAGTAAAGAAGATCAAGAAAAAAAATAAGACTTAGACAAAGGAAGGAACTATGTAATAGAGGATAAGATCATGAGTCACTATTGAAGGACTAGACTAGCCGTTTGATTCAACTCATAAAGACAAAAGCAACCTGATTGAACTCATAAAGACAAAAGCAACCTGCATTTTGTCTATTGAACAAGGAGGTAAGGACAAATTCATTAACGAAGTCGTCCGTGTAGGAGCATTTGTAGTAGCACCCAAAGGGAGTCTAGAACATGGTGGTCTAACTATATATATAATACATAAATCCATAGAGATAGAAAAGAGTGTATGAAGAACATATTACAAAGCATAAACTTGTATTTTGTTCTTCGGATATAATTAGAGATATAAACCGAGAGAAGCACTGTAAAAGGTTATCCATACATGTTATTCTCTTTTGCAGTTGAGTAGGGATACTTCCGTCATCTGTGTGTCCAGCTCCAAAAAGATGAGAAAGATTAAAGGGACCCTTCCAAACTACGCCTAAAAGCTTAAACATGATTTTAGCTTCTGTAGAGGGACAATGAGTTCCTATAGAGTTGCCACCTCAGTATGATGATCTCATTATCAATAGGCTAATGTTGAGAAGACGAAGGGAGAATAACATTAACTCGATCATACTTTAAAAACAAAGATAATTGTGTAAATAAAGGTTATCAGACCTTCTTTGTTACGGTTAAAACTCCTTTTGACCTTAGCAAAACTAATTAATGTCCGTCCAACGATGATGACCTTGCCGTTTGATTTTTTTCTATGCTTAGTTCTCTAATTTGTACATGTCCACGTCCTTTAACCCCATTTCTTTCTTTCTCTTGCAAAACCACGATCATCACCTCCAAAATCTATGTCCACGTTTTTTTAAGAAGTAAATGTTTTCTTTTAAAAGACGGGCTGAAATCTTGAAATGTTCGGATATGGATTCATCGATGAGCCAATTTTGGGCTGGACTTATGTGGATCGGGATTTGATGCCATATTAAATTAGATAGACTTAGAACCTAAAATCAATCGATAATATTTGGGCCGGAGATTATTTATGATCTTTTCCTACTGTCAATGTGGGAGACCTTCTCTCTAACTCTTTACCACAGCAAATGACGGCAGAAGAATCTCTGAGACTGTCAAAGTGGCAATCAGCTAGGCAATCATGGAACCAACGCCGCCTTCACTTGGGGTTACAAAACAAGACGATTTCAGATCTGCTTCCGACCGATCTCGTCATGGAGATATTCAAACGGTTACCGGTCAAAACCCTAGCGAGGCTTATTTGTGTCTCGAAGCTCTCTGCATCCATCATCCGCAGCCGAGATTTCATGAAAGTGTTCCTTACCGAGTCTTCCAACCGACCTGGTCGTCTCTTCTTCATCTTCAAGCGTTACAAAGATAGCTTCCTTTTCACGGCATCCCTTCAAACCCTAAATCCAGGTGAAGCCTCCGTAGCTATGACTCATCCTGCATTTGATGCCGAGGCAAAAAATTGTTCCTCTCTTCATGGTTTGATTTGTTATGCAACTGCTTGTGCCTCTGGGCTTAAAGTGTACAACTCCAGCACCAAGAGATCGACCACACTGCCTAAACTCGAGCTTGAAACTTCCGTCGAAAGCCACTTCTTAGGTTATGATGGTATTGGTGGTGTGTACAAAGTGTTGTGTATGACCGACCAAAGCCTGTTTTTCAGGTTTTGACCTTAGGAGACGGGAGTTCATGGAAGACCATTGACGTTAGCTTGTGCTACTACTGACACTTACGTGAAGCTGAAGGAAACTGCATTCATCATGAGATTTGATGTTAGGTCTGAAAGTTTTGAACTTATTAAATTTCCTGGCGATGATGCCAAATTTGCAGCAATGGTAAGGTACGAGGGGAAGCTAGCAATCATATCCAGGAAGATTTCAGCTGATGGTGGCATGGTTTTGTGGGTTCTTGAGGATGCTATGAAACATAAATGGTTGAAGAAGGTTTTTGTTTTGCCTAATTCGTGGACAAGTTTATTTGAGGGCCCAAGCAGAGCAGCACATATGTTTCACCGTTTCGTGGACGTCAATGATGCTGGTGAGCTTGTTTTGTCACCGTCTTTAGTGTTTATTCGACACTATGTTCTATATTATGAGCTATATTATGATCCAAAAAGAAATAGTATCAGAAAAGTCGCAGTAGAAGGAATTAAAGTTCCTAAACGTCCCGACAGCAACAGACCATTTAATCGTTACGATTCTTGTAGTGTGCGTCATCTCTTCTCTAGTCAGGTTGAGAGTCTCATGTTTCTGTAAGAATCATAAGATGATGATCGTTGCAACCTTCAAACTATGTTAAAATGTGACCTAGCCGGTCCTTTGTTAGTTGGGAAGTCCCATGATGTTTATGTTATATTTGGCTACATTTTCCCATTTTCAACAGTTTGTGTATGTTATATTTGGAGTCATTGGTTAAATTTCCCATTTGCTTGTTAAGCCTAAGAGCTTTACCTCACATAAAGGCTAAGTGATTCATGTTAGTTAACTTTGTAACACAATCCAGGACTAGGAGGCTCTATTCAATTTTAAATTCGATTTTCTTGTTTTCTATTTTAATAACTATACAAATGTAAATCTCTACATGGGTTCCAGTTTCAGTTAACAAACAAAGAACATAGAATCAATCACTGAAGAAACAACATTTACTTAGTGTATATTTAAATACGATCATCGATCGATCTTGTTGTGATCTTGTACCTATCCAAGATATATGCCAGGACTGCCAGAAAGACTGAATTTTTTTTCCTTTTCTTACCAGCTCCGTATCACTATAAATGGTGTTTAAAATGGTGTTTAAAGATTTCTTTCGTTACCAGCTCCGTATCACTATAAGTGGTGTTTAAGGATTTTCAATTTTGTTCTAAAATAAGTGATGTTATCTTAAATCTAGATAAAACTTAATGTAATTTGAAATTTGTGACCAATTACAAAAAAACTGTTTCTTTTTTTATTAGTTGAATTAATTTAATTTAATGTTATTTTATGTAATCAAAATAAAATACATAAAATTTTGTATTTTGTTAATATTGGTGCAAAAACCTTAAATACTTCTTAATATAATACAGAGGGAGTAGTAGTCACCACGTTTGTTTATTTTAATGTGAATTGAGAAGCACTCAAAACAACATCCATATTTTCTTCATTTCGTGTCCTCTTCTTACAGAAAAAAAAAGAGAGAAAACATTCCTCTCCACGCCATGGAAATACAGAAGGGAAAGCTTTCAAAGAGGAAAATCTTCGATGATTTAAGCACAAGCAGAGGAAAATCTGACTCCATTCCGCTTGATCTCATCCCAGAGATACTCAAAGATTTTCCTGTTAAAACCCTAGTAAGGTTCATCTCCGTATCCAAGCCCTGGTCATCCATCATCCGCAACCGAGATTTTGTTAAATCGTACTTGATCAAGTCGTCAACTCGTCCTCAAAGTCTCATTTTCACATTCAAGAGCAGGCGTCATGGTAAACATTTCTTCTTCTCATCAAGTCAACACCAAGATGGAGATGAATCATCATTATCTTCTGTAGCAACTTACCATATGACATGTCATTCTCAACCGTACACAGCCATTACTCCATCTGTCCACGGTTTGATTTGCTATGGACCTCCTTCTAAGCTCATGGTATACAACCCTAGCACTAGACGGTCCATTGCTTTGCCTAATGTCGATGCTCACAGGATACGTATGTACCACTACTTGGGTTATGATCCCATCGATGGTGATTACAAAATGTTGTGTATGAGTAGAGGCATGCATGCTCGTAGGGGACGTGGCTTGGCCCACAAGATACAAGTTTTGACATTGGGAGATGGGAGTTCGTGGAGGATGATTGAAAACTGTCCACCTCCTCACTCTCCTGAGTCTCCTCATATATGTATAGATGGGGTTTTATACTATGGAGCTTATCTTGACTTAGGTTCACGTAAACTTACTAAAGATCATGCAGTCATGAGTTTTGATGTTAGGTCTGAAAAGTTTGAACTTATCAGATTACCACCAGGAAGAGCAACACAATTTACAAGGATGATAAGATACAATGGGAAAGTTGCTCTCATGCTTTCTGATAGGTTTCGTAGTTACCCTGGTCGAATCGAAATGTGGGTTTTAGAAGATGCTGCCAAACATGAATGGTCCAATCAGAATTTCGTTTTGCCTCACTTAGCTGACCGGAACACCATGTTTCAAGTGTTTTGTGCCATTGATGACGATGCTGACGAGTTTGTTTTGGCACCAGAGACTTTACGCGCACCGCCGTTCTATGTTTTCTATTATGATGCCAAGAAAAAAAGCATGAGAAGAGTTGACATTGAAGGAATCATAGAACGGGATATTCAGTTTTGGGATGTGGATTCGAATCGACGTACAATCTCTATCTTCCCTGGTCAGGTTGAGAATCTTATGTTTCTCTAAGAGAATCTTCACAAGAGTTTCATGATCACCAACATTGAAATGATTGTTTCTTTAGTAGGATCACGGACTGTTTTCTCTTAACTCGTTTTCATCTTCAGCGACCTACTCCATCTTTTATTCTTTCATTGCGGTTACTTGGGAGGGTTCAATAATCATAGTCTTTATTTGTGACACTTTATTTTATTTTTTATAACAGCTTGTGACACTTTATTTATAATTATTGTCTACTCTTGTTCTCTGCTTGCTACGGTAATTTTGTTTTCTGAATTTCTCATTTGTCCCTTAGCTTCACATAAAGCTTAGGGGTTCATATTGAGTTGCTTCTGAAACACAGTCCAGCAATAGATTCATTTATAAGTTTTAAACATTTTCTGCTTCTCTATAAAATGAATAGAAATTGCAGTACATATACAATTATAAGTGCATAATTTGCACGGAAGGAAAACTGCCGCTGATATGGTTTTTCATAACGGCTATCTTATCCCTATAGTTTACATAACACAACTACACTATTTAAAACCTCTACATTCTTATCAATACACTTATTTTTAAATTCAACCATTTCATATCTCTCAATTTCTTTGGTTTCTCCGTCACAATCATCTACCATATCTCTCAATCTATTTAGTTTTTCAGTCGTAATCATTTTCAGCTCTTTTAATACCACATGTATTCTCTTGACCAGTCTGTCCTTCTCTCGCATGTCTCCCGTCCTACTGTTGTGACCACATCTCTGCCGCACCGGAGTGCTGCCGTATTCGCGTCTTCTTTTCTCGCTGTCGTGTCTACCTCTTGTCTTCTCACCGCCGTCACATTTCCATCGTTCAATTGTAGGCGCACGAGGTGAAGCTTAGGCGAGAGGATTGAATCGAGTGAAACAGTCTTCAGTAAGCGATCAATTCGTCCATTTCGGGCTGGATCGAGTGCTGCAGTGCGAGCATGATGAATCAAGCGGTTGGGTCTTCTCGGTTCGATTGATGCAAGCTCACGAAAAATATGAAGGAATTGAGCTTGTGTGCTCGTAAAAAGAGCTAGAAAATCTATGTCTCGTAGTCCAGTAGATTACATCTCATAATTTTTATTTTTTTTAACTCTTTATTTTATTAATGATGATTTGCATCTATTACATCATTGAAGAAGAATACGAAATGAGAAACTAATGGACTTACGCACCAGAAACGAACAAAAACAACGTCAATAACGACACATTAGGAATAACAAACTAGTCTTGTTTTGAAATAAGATAATTTAGGTGTTCCGGTTGCAGCAGTAGCAGACGAATTTCTAATATCTTCAAACAAAACAAGAGAATAATTCTCATAGTGTAGACAAATTTTCTTCTCCAATTGCCTAGTTTGTAAAGATTCTCTTAGAGAACAAAACAAGACTGAGACGATTGTAAAGTTTCTTCTTCAATTGCCCGCTAAGCCCGTAAACAAGAGAACAAAACAAGAGAATAATTCTCATAATTCTTGTTAGACATGTCAATTAGGATCGAAGCCCGCAGCCCGAATCTGCATGGCTCTAAAAACTGCCGGGCTTAAACTTAGTTTTATAAGCCCAAAAACAGAGCATTTCAAGTTAAGCCCATTTGGACTTTGGATATATTGAGTTTAAGTCCGTCTAGGTTAGGGTCGGTCCAAAAATTCGAAATTTTGTATTTTACTTTAAATATTATCATTCTTGTAATCAAAACATTTATTAGTATTACATATTATTTTAATATTTAAAATACTTCAAACTCTATTAAAAATATAAAAATTGTTAATGCACCTTATTGTTTGATCATTACAAATGTAACATTTATATTTTGAAAATGTAACTTCTTTTTTTATAATATAGTTTTTTCAATATACAAAGTATGAAACGTTTGATCATGTTTATCATAAATTTTGTTCTCTTATATGTTTAGTTTAAATTTATATTTGATTATTTAAATCTTATTAAATTTGGTTAGTTTATAATATGTTTTTAAAGCATACGAAAAAGTAAAATATTTTTGATAAAGAAGAAAAGTTGAAAACCACTACATTTTTTTAAAAGTTAAAACTAATTTTTTAAATAAAATTCATATGTATTAAAACGGTAAAAATGACAATGACAAATTATTTTTCAGAAAAGCCAAAAAGCCCTATAGTCTTATAAGGCCGAGGCTGGGCTTTGAATTCTAGGTCCAAAATATTTCCGGACTGAGCCGAGCTCAAATATTTACGGACTTAGCGGGTTTGGACCGGGTCGGACCGGACCAGCCATGTCACCCCTAATTCTTGTCTAGAAAAAATAGAGATATATAATTTAGCCGGCTAAAAAAATATTTGTTTCTTATTTATTTTTCATTTATTTTTTTATTTAATTTTGGAAAATGTTAGTTTAACTTTTTTATTTTTTATTTTGTAACAATGTAAGCTTCTTAACAATGCAAGCTTAACTTATATTGTTGAAAATGTTAGTTTACAAAAAAAGAAAAATGTGATTTTTTGGATCCTTTACAAATTAGCATGTTTTTATTGTGATTTAACTGGATATTTTATAGGGAAAATTGTCAAATATAACTCACAACTTGATTTCAAATGCAAAAGTATACCCAAACTTGAATCAAATGCAGAAGTAACTTAAAAGACTATTGAAATTACAACCAACCCCTTATGACCAAACAAAAAAAACAGTTTTTTTTTTACGTTTTTAGCCCCAATAAGTCGTCCATTATAGTTAATCTTAAAAATAATTTATAAATTTTTTTAAAAAATATTTTGATAAGTGAAAAATTGAAATCATGTAATTAAGATATGTTAAAAGTGTTATAAATTAAAATATAACAAAGTGAATTGTTTTCAACATAGATGAGTGAAAGTAGTGAGTCATGATATTCTTTGGTTTAGGTTTTGCCAACATATGTTGTAGTATTGTATGTGTTCTTAGGGTTAGATTTTGGAAAGCATAAAAATATTTTTGAAAAATATGAAATTTACCCAAATGTGTTTATTTATGTGTATAGTAAACACTAAGCAAGTTTAATTTGATTTTATAACTTATTTAGTTTGTTAATTTTAGTCAATTTAGTTTAGGGGTTAAATTTAGGGTCTGGACGACTTACAAGTAAGTCTTCTAGACGACTAGACGACTTACAAGTAAGTCTTCTAGACGACTAGACGACTAACAAGTAAGTCTTCTAGACGACTTACAAGTAAGTCTTCTATACGACTGGACGACTTACAAGTAAGTCTTCTGGTATAGTTGATCTTAAAAATAATTTATAAAATTTATAAAAAAATATTTTGATAAATGAAAAATTGAAATCATGTAATTAACATATGTTATAAGTGATATAAATTAAGATACAATAAAAGTGATTGTTTTCAACATAGATGAGTGAAAGTATTTAGTTTCCCGCTAAAAATATTTAGTTTCCCGCTAAAAATATTTGAGTTTCCCGCTAAAAATATTGAAGTCTTCTGGACGACTTACAAGTAAGTCGTCTAGGAAGTCTTCTATTCAGAAGACTTACTTGAAAGTCTTTTGAATCTAAAATATTTAACCTAATTGGATTTTTTGTCTTCCTATATAAAGAAAAATTTACACATTCTCTCTCCTCCTCTCAAATGGCTGCAACAAAAATGTAATGTTCATCATTCTAAAACTCTCAAACCTCTCTCTAATCTCTTTGAACTTATAAACACCAAGCTTATATCAATTGATTGTTTTTGTCTCATGTCTTTCTCACTAATTTATCTTGTTTTTGCAGGTTTTTCATCACATGATTCTCATCTTCCACTCATTTAAAGGTAGATCTATTAATTTTAGAAATGTATTTTTATGTCTCATTTTTCTTCATTTTGTAACTTCTTGTTGCATAAAGTTCTTACCTTTTTCCTCAGACTAATACTCTCCAAAGCCACTCTAATCTCTTAAACTTGAAAACACCAAACTTTATATGAATTTTTCAGTTTTGTCTCATGTCTTTCTGAATAATCTATCTTTTTTTGCGGGTTATTAATCAGATGGTTCTCAACTTCCACTTGGATATGTACGTTGTGTGTTCTATATAAGTATGTTTATCTAATCTTCCACTCATTTTCTATGTTTTTAAGCCATTTGAACGTTTTTGGATGTGCAGATTTTTCAGATCTGGATATGCAGGTTTTTCAGATCTGGAAGACTTCTGGGACGACTTCCAGGAGGTCCAGACGACTTCCAGGAGGTCCAGACGACTTCCAGGAGGTCCAAGCGACTTAAAGGAGGTCCAGACGACTTTCAGGAGGTCCAGAAGACTTCCAGAAAGTCCAGACGACTTCCAGGAAGTCCAGGCGACTTACAGGAAGTCCAGACGACTTACAGGAAGTCCAGACGACTTCCAGGAAGTCCTCTGGATCTCCTGGAAGTCCTCTGGACCTCCTGAAAGTCGTCTGGACCTCCTTTAAGTCGCTTGGACCTCCTGGAAGTCGTCTGGACCTCCTGGAAGTCGTCTGGACCTCCTGGAAGTCGTCTGGATTTCCTAGAAGTCGTCTAGACCTCATGGAAGTCGTCTGGATGTCCTGGAAGTCTTCTGGACGTCCTGGAAGTCGTCTGGACCTCCTAGAAGACTTCTGAAGAAGTTTTCTTCCATATTAAGTGGAGTCTAAGCTTGTCTTTGTAGAGAAATGATATATAATAGTTTGTTTGTGGTATGTTTTGTGATTTACATGTGTACTTCCTTAGTTGTGACATTTTTGTAAAATCATTAATAATGTTTCCCAAGATGTAATATATGTAATAAATAAGAATGTTGGTAGCCTCATACTGATACAACATTTTAAGAAGCATTTTAACCATTGTTCCAACTCATAACAATAATCATCATTGGTTTCTATAACAAAAATACTTAAGAGATGGAAAAAAATAATAGTAACTAGTCAAAGCATAACACATTTTTTACAAGTTTGTGTTGAAAATGTTTTTTTTGTAGAAGACTTACGAGTAAGTCGTCTGGTAAATCTTTTGTGTATAAGACTTATCAGACGACTTACTGGTAAGTCTTCTGTAATTGTTAAATCTTCAGACTTGTATTGTTTTATACACAACATCTGAATGCTTTTATTCTCCATATAATGCATGTATCTAACGTGTTATCTGCAAAAATTCAAAATAAAACACATTAACAAAGATAGAACATGTATGAGTTAAATATCTGACACAATTCGGTCAAATACAAAACTAACCCGTTTATCCCAGACGACTAGAGTTTAGAGTTTTTTTTTTAACAAACAAAACTAGACGACTTACAAGTAAGTCATCCAGTTTGACCAGAAGACTTACCCTTAAGTCTTCCACAGCCAGAAGACTTACGGGTAAGTCTTCTACAGCCAGAAGACTTACTTGTAAGTCTTCTACAGCCAGAAGATCTGGGAAAAAATTCAATTTCATACCTTAAATTAGTGAGATGACTTCTTTAACACACATAAGTCTTTTCCAACCACATAGAACCTCAAACGAAAGTAACCCACCAAGAATCATAAGCTTGAATGAATCTATCAACCATAAAAAAAATTATAATAAAAAACTTAGAGTTTTTTTGGATGAATATGGAGACAAAGTGAAAGAAATGTTGTTTTTAGTTTATAACAATTGGGAAAAAGAGAGTGTAAATCGATTTGAGATGCATTTGAGAGCTTCAAATTGGTTGTTCATGGTGGTTAGGGTATTGATGGCAATGGTAATCTTGTAAATACTTGAAGATGATGAGGTTGAGAGAGTAAAAATGTCACTTTCGAAAAAAAAAAAAAAAAAATTAATGGCAGTTTCGTGAATAATGTGAACCTGTAGGGTGAAGAGGACAAAAGAAAAATTCAAAAAAAGCATAGGTTAGTTTTATATTTGACTTTGAGTTTTGAGTCAATTTTGCAAAAAGCCCTATTTTATATGTTAGCTGATATTTAGATCTAAAGTTACCAGTTATACAAATAGCTTATATATCATTTTTAATTTAGTATTGTTATATTCTGATTTATCAGGATACTTTATATTTTAGCTGGTATTTAATTTATAATTACTGGCTATTCTGATTAGTTTATGATGTTGTTTTGTATCGGCAAACAAAAAATTAACTCTCTAATAAATCATAAAACATATGATTAGATTTATATGATGAGCTTGTAACTGAGACCATTTTACAAACTGTCAGTCACAAGCTGATATCACAGATAGTATGACAATGAAGATTTTTAGACTTCATAACGTCCATAAGATAGTTCTGAATTTTGTAACAACCTATTCTCTGAAATAACGTCCGTAGCTTTAAATAGAATACCATTTATAAAAAATAATATGTGAAAGTATCTTTATATGAAACCTTTTACAAATATTTCTAAGAAAATAATTATAAAAAAGAATTAAGTACTATTTTCGAATTTCTTAAAAAATGTTGCTATATTTATATTTTTATTATTTTAATTTTATATTTTATAAATTCAATATAGTGATGATGTATAAGTTATTACCTTATTTGAAAATTTTTATCAAAATTTAAAATCAACATTCATATATATATATATATATACATATATATATTTTCTAAAAAAGTTAAAAACGGCTCTAAAGATTTGAGATTGAGTGCGAGATATAATTGTTATGACAACACTGTGATTGATTGGTGAATGAATTACCTAACAATTTCCTCAGTTTTAATCTTCAAACTACATTGTTTCACTACAAACGACCCTTTCAGTTAACCATAGAGGATTATGGATTGACTGGCAAATAGTAAGGTTTTTTTTTCCTCTTTAAAATAGTAAGTTTTTTTTTTACGTAAAATAGTAAGGTTTATCAAAAGAAGTTTAGAACAAAAAATAGTATAAAGTTTGTACCATCAGCCATATGACCAAACTCATTCACTACAAAATTCATATAACTTAAATTGCCGCAAATATTCGGAAACTCACTAGCAGTCTAACATCTACCTGTTATATATTGTCTTTGCTCTTTCATCTAAAATTTTATAAGAATATGGACGACCGACGACAACTGGTTGGTTCTTGTCCTTATCTATCGAGATGGCCCCTCAAACTTTGTGGTCAAAACCACTTATAGGTGGGCTAGTGGTAGGACAGATTTCGGGTTAAGGGTAAGATTTCCAATACTCCCAGGTTCGAATCCCCGCAGCTGCAAACACTTTTAAGTAGCCACACGGATATGAGTCCATTACTTAGGACTCATTTGAATATCCGGGAGAGGATCTATCCGTGGGTTGCATCTCCCACCCGGAAGTTAGGCTTGGTTCCATTAGTGGTCCGGGTTTAACCCTTTTTTTTAGCCCAAAAAAAAAACTTTGTGGTCAAGAATGTGCGATGCCATTTCTAATTGACTCGTAATATTTTAGATTGTACATTAGACACCTACTCACTTTAACAATTCGATATTGTGAATCATGGATGACGTTAGCTTATCAATTTTTAATGACAGTTCTTGCAAATATTGCATATTTTTGAGCAACAAAAAATAATATATATTTAAATTGATATTCGTACTATACGGACACAAACAATTCTGCACAACCAGCAAATCACAATTTCCAAAATTCAGTCAATCAAGTTTTTCTGAAACTATTTTCCCATCAAACTAAATATTTACTGCTATAGAAATTTAGCCATATTGATTTTTTTTTGGTAAACAAAAAAATGATTTCACCTCTTTGCCGGGAACTCAAGCATTGTAAATAGTTCCTCCTAACGTGACTTGAACTCGGATATCGGAAATTACAGCTGTAACTTTTTTACCATTAGGTCAATTCAACGTTGGTTTTAACTATTTTTTTACAAGTTTGATAACTAGCTATAGAAGATTAGCTAGAAAGCACATTCAAGCAAACACTTGTTGAATTGACAGTGCTAGAGATGTGGAATAGATCGGTTGTGGATCCAGGTTCAAAACACAGTGTACTGATTATAGACAAATCTATATACGAAGCGCGCTAAATGGGCAAGTCCGATTTTTTTTTGGCAAGTCCGATTTTGTTTGGGATGAAAAGAAAATTACGCCATTGAAGCAGTGGGCATCACAAATAACTTAAAATCTGAAGTCAAAATTGATCCGGAGGAAAGTCATCATGTGACCGTTTGGACATCGACGATCTATTTAGATATAGACACCTCATTTGACACCTCTAATATATTATTGGACCCGGGGACAAACCACTTGATCATGTTTCTTTTTTTTCTTTTTCTAACCACTTGATCATGGTTATATTTGTGTTTGGTCATAATTGGTCGTAGTTTTATTTGAGTTTGAACCATCAAAGTCCATATGATAAAATATCCACTTGGACAAACTGAACTGGACGTGGATATCCCATGGCATCTCTGGACGGACTAGATTCATCGACTGATATGAGGAATTTGATATCAACGTACGGGTTGAGCTCAATGAGGAACAACAATAATAAAATGTAACATTCTGATATTTGTAATATGGTGGAGTTTGTGGAAAGTCTTAAAAATTGATTTTACTTATAACTATATCACTAAAATATATTTATCTTTTTGATAACTTGTCCAAGTAAAATTTTAAAGCTAAGAATTATTTATCCTTATTATTTTTCGATATTGAAAATTATTTTTCGATATCGTTTGAGTGAGAAAAAACACTAAAAATATGATTACAAAACCAGTAAATAATTTTTTTGAGATCTATAAAATTAACACAACAGCCGTTAATTATGATGGCTCCATAGCCCGAGAGAGGTGTGAGAATCTGATGATGGTCAGGAAGTTACATATAATTTCTCATAAAAAATCACAACATTTTCTCAATACAACAAATTTGAATTTATTGAATAGTCACATGTATGTGAGTTTAATATAACATGATATATGAACCAAATGAAATTCATAACTAATTCAGTTACAATGTATATGACTTTGGTTTCTAGTACGTAGAATATTAGATTTTTACCTCAAATATAAGCAAGCCTAAATTAATACAATTAAGTAAAAGAAAAAAATTGATTTTGGTTTTGTCCACCATATTAACCGAGAAGTTTCTTCAGATGACATGCTGTCTACTAGGCACAGCTCTTCTCGGAGATTTGAAATTTATAGCGAATGAGTCAACGTGACTATGTCCAACATGCGAGACCAACAAGGCAACAATCGTTTATTTATGGAGATATTCAATATGGCATCACATTTTTCTTTACAAAACTCTCGTAACGGATGCTATACTGATCTTTCAATCATGTAAAAGTAGATATTTTATTGTAACAGTGAATGAAAGCACTGTGAAATATTCGTATTGTAGCGAGTAGCAACGCCCAGATAGTGAATTCTCAACTTTCAAACACACAAAGAATTGTTAACCTTCCTCCTTTTTTTTCTTTTGTGGTCCTCCAGTATCAAACCTGATATACAGCTTTGTTAACAAACAAAAATAAATGTTCTTTTATGTATAGTTAGTTGGTTTTTATCAAGATCAGACTTATATAATAACCATAGTTTTTAAGGTGCAGAATGAAACTACACCCCCCGTGCGCTAATGTGAAATTGTTAACCTTCTCTTCATTTCTCCACTAGGTGATTCACCCGCATATATACTGGTATAACATTTTCGTAAAACCTAAGTTGTAATAATTATTAATATTTTTTAATTTAGTTTCATACTATATTATTTTAGTCAAGCATGTTACTTGTGAGTTATTGAACTGTATATACTTGATTTTGCATAATATTAAATTTTGTTTTGTGAGTTATTGAACTGTATATACTTGATTTTGCATAATATTAATTTTTTATGATATTTTTTCTTAAAATTCTAATTTGATTTTAATCTGGTGTAGTTAGTTTTTATTGTTTGTATGGTTATTTCAATTGTAATTTTTTTTTGTTTATTTTGTTTTATTATCACTTATACAATTTATAAACAAATAAAATTAAAAATTATTTTTTAAAATCAGTTTAAAATTACATTATTTAAAATATAACTTTAAGTTTAAAAGTTACGGATAAAAATAAATTCAAGTAAAACTACCTAATGTTTTAGAAAAAAATCTTGTAAATACATATTTTGTTTTCTTTTGTGAAGGCAACACTAAATAGAAATTGCATGCACTGCATTCCAAAATGAAGTATTGATTTAGGCGGCGTAACAAACATTACAAATACTAAAGTTTTAACGGGCTCTATTTTATATTATAAATATTTCCTCGATAAAATGTTTATTTAACTAAGTTACTTGAAGTATTCTTACATTATACAGTTTACATTATGATATTATTTGATCTTTCATGTGTTTAAAGATGAATGACTTTCTATACCAAAAATAATAGGAGTGTGTTTTCACAGAGAAAAACATAATTCTTTTGTGAATATAGTAGAATCTTGGACATTGAAATATTTATTTTGATGGTTCCAACTTAAAGATTTAGTATTTTATTAATATAAAGATATGAACATCCATATATTACTAATTTGAAAATTTTTAACTATAGAAAAAAATATTTATTAATTTAGAAATTAAAAAGTAATTAAATAAAATTTTGTATTTTGAAGTAGTCCTGATCAAACATCCATCATTCTACAACTCTATCTCAAACATGTTCAATCATATAACATGTTCTAAATAAGCAACCAAAAAGATAAATATACTTAGTGATATAAATAACCAAATAAATAACTTTTGGTCTTTTTACATTCTTTTACATTCTTTTTACATGCATCATTTTTTTTTTGAAGAATACATGCACCATTGATTATCAGAAATAAAGATTTACAGAAACGTTGTCCAAACATTTCTCTTTCATCTTTATTCCCAGGTTCTTACTCTCATTTTAATTACTATCGGTGTTTTGACTACTGATTGTCTCGTTTTCCATTTTTGTTCATTATAGTCGTTCTATTTCTTTCTACTGCTTGTTTCCTCGACAACTTTTGTTAAAATTTGAAAAACAATTAACACAACTCAAAAAGAGAAATAAACAGCTTAAGTAACATAGAGATAACGTATTCAACCATATTTGATGGATGAGGTGATAAGACTTGATCAAAAGGTTTAAGTACTTATAACTTTAAAATAGAAGTTTTTATCAAAAAAAAAACATTAAAATAAAAGCAGCCAAATCTTTCACGCTTGTAAATTTCTCGCAAGATCAAGAAACATGGAATATGCTCTAAAGTAGGTCCTTCAAAAATGAAAAGTTACCCGCGTGGCAATCACGAGCATCTTTGATCAGTCATGTGCCTTCTCCACTCCGCCTACCAACGACATAATATAATTATAATATTGATTTTGCTTAAAATTAAGAAATTATTACATTCAAGGTCACTTTCTCAAAATAAATAACATTCTAAGTCACATTAAACTACTCAGACACTTTCTCACACCTTTTCTTGTTCTTTACACAGCTGTCCACATATAAAATTTCCTTATTACCCTTCTTCTTTCTATCATATATCTAGAAAGTATAATTTGACTTAAGCTTCGTCTTCATCATTTATTTCCAGATTTACTTTTTTCTTCGGTTTGGATTTTCTCCATATAATTGAAGAAAACTTTGTAATTGATTTTTGTTTAAGCAAGAAAATTTGAAAAGACTGTTTTTTTTGAGAAGTCGGAAACAAGAAGTTCAAGCGGTCCGGAGAAGATTCAAAGTTCAGAACGTGAAGCTGATTTGCTTTTGAAATAATAATACTCAGTGGACATGAGCTCGGCTGCAAGTACGTACCAAGATATCTGTCAATTTTTTTTTCTGAATTTTTCTATCTACCTTTCAATTCTTAATTTATTTCTATTGTGTGTAAAAACAGGTAGATATGCCGATGAAGAATCTAGGATAAATATAAAAGATAATCACTGGTTTGGCTGTTGCTAAAAAAAATTGGTTCGGCTAACGGTAGTAATTCTCGAACTCAAGAACAGATGCTTCACTTCCGGTGTTTGCGGCTAACGGCTTCGGTGTGGACGGTGTCGTTGGTGGTGGTGCACGGCTCCGGTTCAGTTTCATTGACTGATATTTAACACAGCACTCCGGTGGTGCAAGAAAATCTCTTATATCAGTAAACAATTCAATTTAATGGTTGATTGGTTTTGTGCTTGTCTATCTCGATTATATCATGAGATTGCTTGTTTTGTGGCAGGTGTTATGAGACTAGCTTAGAAGTTTCATGGAATTGGAATCTTCTTAAAGTCAAAGAAGAAGGCAAGAAATCTAAGTTCGGCTTAGGAACGGCTTATTCTAAACTCGGTTCCCACATATTGGAAGACACTAAAATCCCTTCCAAGAGCAATGAGTTAGTAATTGAGCTTCTTTTGTGGTGTGAGCCTGCATTTTGACAGGTTTCATCGAGGATTTAAAGGTGTGATCTTTTTTCTTTGTTTGACTCACCTTGTATTTTTTCTTTCCTATGCTTTGTTTGTTGTTACTCAACTTGTTTTCACAGTTACAGCAGAGAAAATACAGTTACAATAGAGAAAATGTCAAATTCAACTTGTTTTGGATTTCTCAAATTATTTATGCATTATAACTTTTGGCCGTTTCAGGCTATCATTCAGAGTAACTTTGGTTAAGAATATTGTGTATCAACAGTTTTATATTTCTGTATTACATGACTTTCTCCCATTTTCAGTTTTCAATTTATGTACATCACAAGTATCCACATGTACGCATTCTTTGTATCCACATGTGTCTGTACTCCGTAGATATCCGCTGTCCACATGTACACGTACATATCCGTTGTCCACATGTACACGTACATATCCGCTGTCCACATCTAAATTTGTGACAAATATCCACTTTAACTAGGTTTTAACTGTCATTTTTCTCATTCTTGGAGAAAAGTATCATCCTAGAAAAAGGAAAATTTGTATCACATGTACAGGAATATGCAATATCCACATGTACACTCTTTATAATATACCTAGATGACGAATAATGCATTTAAGAATTTGTGTATAAAAGCAGATGATTCATCAATGATATTGTGTGTGAAGTTTTTGAAACTTTTTCTTATGAATTAATAAAACTTGTTTACTGGACAAAAAAGAAAAAACTCTAAACCATCACATTTTATCCGAATAAAACTCCATCCAAAACATGTAGATATAAGAATTTTGTCTGTCTCAAAATGTTAGTGTACACGTGGATAGCACCTCATAGAGGTTAACATAAAAATTCAGTAGTCATTTGGTGTACATGTGTACAACATAGCTTCATGAAAATAATATGGAACTACACTAAATCTTCACCAACATCCTTACCCCTTCCTGCCAAGAGAAAATTTTCAATAATCAGAAACAATTAATCTACAAAAAAAGAGAGACAAAAGTACCCAAGTTCCAAACTGTTACTCACATAAAACATAAAACGAGCAAGAATGCAAGATGCTGGAAAACCCTTGAGTAACCTTTATTAACCTTGGCTCAAATCCACCGTCTCGTTGCTATCAGTAGGCCACTGCACTAATTGGACAACGGCAACGAAAGGAGGAGGTTTATTGTTATGCAAACAAAGATCAGCAGATTTAAAGAAAATCTGAATTGGAACTCACTTTAAGGTTTGGCTGCTTGTTATGGGAGAGACGCCACACTTCTTTTTGTCGTTCATGGTAGAATTAGTCGGAGCCATGGCGTATGACATCAATTCGTCCGAGGCTCGGAGCCATGGCTTATGGTCAAAAAAAATGGAGGAAGTAAAAAGATACAAGAAGATAAAGAAAGTAAAAAGCAATTTTATATTTGTGTGGTTGTAATTAAAAGAAAGAGTTAAACTTTGACTTGTGAATTTTGAAATCCTGGCAATAAAAATAGACACGGCAATAAATCAAAATTGGTTTGATTTGTTATGTATTATAATAAGCTGAGGGTTTGGTTGTCTTTTTCTCACACAAAAGTACTTTAGAAGCATAAAGTGACTGATTATGTTATAATAACTCCAAATGTGACCTGCAATGTAAATCACTCTAAAATTAATTAGTTCGGCTCCACGGCAATCAGCAAACGGAAAATGACGTAAGCTGGTCGACGTCATCTCCCTGACGTCATTGCCTCCGACCTTATTAAAGTTAGAGGCTAAGAAGTAACCAGCAAGTTATATAAACTTAAAATATCACCATGCAATAAGATATTATAGCAACTATTACATCTCGACATTGGTTGCTAGAATATTCGAAACTTTATAATTCTAAAGTTTTGTATTATAAATTCAAAATATTGGTAACATAAGGTGCGCGTCCTACATAGCTATACAGAAAAGTCGCACTTTACATGTTTACAGGCTTTTAAGAATAGTTTAGAATTTTGTTAAAGAGTTAATTTAATTAACCACTGGCTCGAAAAGAAGAAAACTATCAGTGATGGTAAGTTGGTAACAATTTTATTAAATTTCATAAAATGTGATAGGTGCTTGTTTATATATTAATTTGGCGACGCATGCAAAGGTGGGTGTTTGACCATAGTTCTTTTCTTTTAAAGACTACTTGCAGTGCCCTATAAGGCAATGAGTATTACTTTTAGAAATAAAATAACAATGGAACTACTTGTCCTAGAAGCATAAGATCCGTAAAATATCTCTTTCAAATGTTACATATTTCATCTTATAATACTAAAACGGTTGTCACTCGTTTGATTAAGCCAATGTTCAAAAGACTCATAAGTAAATGGACACAGACTGGATATCCAAATATTTTGAAGATATTCGTGATCTGATCTATTCTTTCGGAATAATCATTTGCAGCATACAGATCCATGATTATAAACAAATTGTCAACTACCAAAACTGTACTTCCTGCCATTCGATTCATGTAGCATGAATACTCATAGACATAGTGCCATTGAAACTGTATTTAAACATTTGACCACTTTCATGATTAATCAATATTACGCTTTTTCTGTGTACCGATCGACAACATTATATTACGATATAAGTAGGGAAAATTGCCAAAACGGAACAAAAATTCAGCATGGTTGTTCTTATAGTATAAAACCATCATTTAGTTGTCCTTTTAGTATAATTTTTTTCATAATCCCAAAACTAACCCTTGATTAATCTAATTAAACACATTAAACTAATATAACTTAAAATAATAATAATTAAAAACGTCTAAAAAGGGAAAATTAAAAAAAAAATTATTTTTTTAATAAAATAAACTTTTTAAAACTTAATAAAATAATAATAAAAATAATTTACAATTTTTAATAAAAAACAGTTTACAAAGTTTTATTTTTATAAGAAGTTTAAAATGTTTGTAAACTTTTTAATTTTATCAAAATTTTTAATTAAAAAAAATTAAAATGTATTTTTCTAAAGTTTGTTTAAACTTTTATTAAAAACTTTTTGTAAAGTTTTATTTTTATTTTTATAAAGTTTACAAATTTTATAAATTTTGTTTAAAGTTTTTATTAAACACAAGAAACTAAAAGAATTTTTAAAAGATTTAATTAAAAACGTCTTAAAAAGGGAAAATAAAATAAAACTTTTAATTTTTTTAATAAAAATAAACCTTGTAAAAATAAAAATAATTTACAATTTTCTAATAAAACATTAAATAAACTTATTAAAAAACATTTTACAAAGTTTTATTTTTATAAAAAGTTTAAAATGTTTTTAATAAAACTTTAATTAAATAAAAATTTTAAACTTTATAAAAATAAAAATAGAACTTTACTAATTTTTTTAATAAAAGCTTTAAACTAACTTTATAAAGAAAAATTTTTACAAAGTTTTATTTTTATAAAAATTTAAAATGTTTGTAACCTTTTGAATTTTATCGAACTTTTTAATAAAAATAAAAATTTTAAAATTTTTTTTAATAAAACTTTAATAAAAATAAAATTTGTAAACTTTATAAAATAAAAATTAAACTTTACAAAAAATTGCACCTAATTTCAAAACACCACATGTTGTATAGATATGTATCATAGAGAATAAGAGTTTGTGAAAAAAAATCAAAAGAAAAACTATGGAAAACTCATAGATTAATGAAGAAGACAAGGTATAATCATTTTTTAAAAGTTTTTGACAAGTAAAATCGAAAATAACACGTTTTAGGAAGTTAGAATATTTTTAGGAGATTTTTAGAATATTTCCTTAACTGAATTTTTCATTAATTTTCGCAAAAATCATGTATCTTATCCGTAGAAGGCACCTTCTAAAAGTTTAGAACATTGACAAAAATCTAGAACACGCTTTCTACTTTTAGTAGACGGAAGAGTACATTTTAGAAAACACATTCTGCGAAATTTAGAAGACTTAATAAAAGTAGAAAATGCTTCCGGACGAAAAGTATATAGCTTTAGGATTAGTAGAATGCGCATTCCACTTTCTTAGAAAACTAGTAAATAGTAGAATGTACGTTCTAAAAATAGTAGATGAACGTGTTTATTTTAGAAATCGCTTTCTACTATACCATTTTCCGTAGAAGGCACATTCTACCTTTAGTAGAACGTATTTTCAAATTTTTATTTATCAACTTTTTGAAAAAAATAAAAATACCAGCATGTGTATATAGGTGTTTTATTAATTCTTTATATTTTTTTTTTTTGATTCACAAAAGTATTTATTTCATTAGTTTTCAGAAATACAAAGGATAAAAAAGAGAAAAATTGGACAAAAAAAGATTTATACCAAAGGGACAACACCCTTGTTTTTTTGTTCTCTATAGGCAATTTTCCCATATAAGTACGTGGTATTGTAGAAAAACAGGTAAAAGCTTAAAATCATTAATATTGTTAACCAGAGCTAGGTTTTTGTAAGATTTTGAAACCATTTTTTCAAGAATGTGAATTTATTTCAGATGAAATAGCAAGGAGATACAAGAATATCCTGAATCTAAAGCTGCATATATACAAGCAAATTCTATCTAAGAATCCCCCAAAAAATATATAGAAAAAGACTCCTTAATAATATATCAGGTTTAATCCCTAATCAAAAGGCTTGGATTAAAGCTACACAAAAGATTTCGATTTCAAAAGATTTTGAAACCATCTTCTACTGGTTCGCTTGCTAGCTAAATCCACTCAGGATCTAGCTTTTATCAAAAGTGCTTAATTAGTGTAACATTATTGTCAAGGGACCCGTGACCGTATACTCGAGGTTTGATTGGACAAACTTCAGAGAAAATCTGAAAAACCTTTAAGATGTGAAATAGTAATATATAATAATACTAATAAATAAAGTCACTTGTCGTTTTAGCAATTCCATTCAAGAAGCTTCGTTGAATCTAGGCATGATAGTAGCCATAAATATTATTTTATCACTTATTTAAATGCAAAGACACTTGGTGATGTTATATTATTTCCTAGTTGAATCAAGGAGTATTTGATTTCTTTCCTTTTGATTTTTATGTATATATAAACAGTATATATCTGCTTAACAACATCCCTCCTCCTAGTTCAACAACGCCAAAAACACTAAACAACATTCTCGAAAAAGAAAATGAACTACCCTTCAAACCCTAACCCTAGTTTCATAGATTTCCCTGAAACTTTCGCATCGGATGATTATGATGATGCTTTTCAGATGATCATGGAACAAATCAGCCTCGAGGATCACTCACCCACCTTGAGTTGGAATTCATGTGAGAAATTACTGGCTACAGAGATCACAAGCCCTCTTCAAACAAACCTAGTCACCTCACCTATGAGCCTTCAAATGTAAGTCAAAATTTTCTATCATACAGCTTAATTACCATATATGATAACAGTGAAAATTTTAAAACTGTAATAACTTTATTTAGAGAGGACAAAACTGAGATCAAGAAGAGGAAGAGACACAAAGATAATCAGATTATTCACGTGTTTAAAACGAAATCCATTGAAGAAGTTGCTTTGGATGACGGATATAAATGGAGGAAATACGGCAAGAAACCTATAAGGGGCAGTCCATTTCCGAGGTAAATCATTGATTCTAACTTCGTTAGGATGCATAATTATTTTTATAGTTGCGATTTATCGACTCGTAGATGCTTACATTTAAAGTTTATGACAACTTGAATAATAGGCGCTTTTTTTAATAATAGGAGTTGCATATTCCTTATGCTATATAGCTTGTGTTTTTTGTTTTGCTAAAAACTATAGTTTGTGTTGGTTTGAGTATCGCAATGAAATATGTCCACTTGATAATTAAGGAAGTATGCATCTCTTAAAGTGTGTATTAGTTAAGTGTCAAATAGGCAACTTGTTTACATGGTGGAGGCATGAGTTTTACAAGTTAAATTACTGCTCTTTTTGCACTAAGCCACCACAGTATGTCAAAAATCAGACAAAACCTTGTTCATCGGTCTAGTAAAAAGTAAAATAAAACCAAACTCTAGTAGTTTCAGTTTTCTGTGTTACACATTTACTCATTGCAGAAATCACACAACAGTTTGTGTGAGCTTGTTTACCTACAAAATTCGATTATATAAATATGATAGTTTTTCAATCTATCTTATTAAAACAGAAGCATTCTGTTGGACCTAACATTTATTTTGTAAGTTTTTAAATTAAATACACCTTTATACTTTATAGTTAAACCTACATTAAATCATTAATGTTCCTTTCTTTATATTACTATCCATGTTTCCAAACAATATACTTATTTCTTACTACTATCAATATTTCCAAACAATATATTTTATACTACTATCAATGTTTCCAAACAATACAATAATTAATCTTAATATTTTATATCTATCATTTTCTCTTTAAAATTTTGTAGAAACATCATAATTTCATAAATTGCAAAATAATGAACTTTAAAATTTGGATTATAAGATTACAAATTATGAAGCTATTACAATTTAAATCAAATTAGATTACATATTGGTCATCCATTAGTTCAATCGGTTAGTCTCGAATTTTAGTGATTTTTGTTAATATGAATATTTTAAAAACCTAAATTGAATTGTTAGATCTCCGGATTAACCGGTATAATCACAATCGGGTTGAATTTAGAAACACTGATTTAAATGCAAAAATATTTTAAATACACTCTTTAAAAGTTACCAAAATATTTGTTAAGTTATTAGTAAAAAAATTTCATCGTAAAATGGAAGCGCGGATCATAATCTAGTAATCATTATATTAATAATTAAGAATACAACCCCTTTATGAGTTTCGACTAATAAGGTTTCTCTAATACTTTACATGTTTAGGTAATGTATAAACTATAATATTGTTAGTGTTCCTTCTTCGGAGGAGATGTTTCGTGTCCAAAATGCATGTTTCTATATGTATGTTTATGTGTATAAAAGCCAACATGTAGATAATATACACAATCAGCATATATATAATGTATCTCGGTGTGTGTTGGTTTTATATATTCATGTGGACCATGTGTTCTAAATATTCAACAAGTGTAGGGCATATAATATAAGGGTTTCATAATATAATACATTAATTAACACCTACTGAATGTACAAATTAATTAACTTTTCAAGGACTTATTATTCTGTTTACTAAACAATTGTTCATATGCTCCAGTTTTATGTCCACTCCTCACAAGTTGTTATTTAAGCTTATAACAATTAACACATGGGAATATCATACTTAAGTTCTTTGTTGTATGTTACCATTGATTTCAAGTGGACATATAAACGACGATATTGTAAGCTAACACTGGTTCTATTATTATTGGACCACACTATCTATTATATATAACTGATTATAATCAAACCATTATACTACAAACCATATAGAATCTGACAGAGTTTACTAAGTGATTTGTGTTAATTATTTGAAACAGGCATTATCACAAGTGTTCGAACCCCAATTGCATCGTGAAGAAGAAGATCGAGAGAGATACGAGCAATCCTGAATATGTGTTGACAACTTACGAAGGGAGACATAATCACCCCAGCCCTTCTGTGGTTTATTGTGATTCAGACGACTCTGATCTTACCTCTCTCAACACTTTGTCTTTTCAGACTCGTACTTATAATTATTCACATTCAGCTCCATGACCGTACTTAAAAGTTTGTGCGTCCAGATGTGTATATAGTGTATATATCATCGTAATCATGCACCATATGTATCCGCTTGTGACTTGTTGGGTCGGTTTTGTAATGTACTGGTATTGGGGGGGGGGGGGGGGGGGGTGGGGGTTAACCGGAAATCATCTTGTATGTGCATACATTATGACATTATGATAGTAAATGTTGTATATGAATATATTAACTGATTTGCACATGAGACTCTCTTAGACGGGGTACACTCGAGTAGTTGAATGGCTTCAACAGTTGAATGGCTGCAGTGATGGTATTGAAAATGAAAAAAAGAGAGGACATGGATTCATCCTAGTTGAATTAAGATTAAGATGAAGGATTCAAACCGCTGATTTCAAATGTCTTGGCATCTTTATTCTATAAGTTAGCAAAATGAATATAAACTAACAAAAAATAGGTGTGGGTACCAACATACATATTAAGATGAAGGATTCGAACCGTTATTTTCAAATTTACCACATATACTTCTTATGTAGATCACTTTAAGCAAAACTTGCAGAGTATGGTAGTTAGATAAGTGTGTTAGAAAATTGATTTCTATATGTAACTTTCATACTAATGTCTACACCACCAAATGTCTACTTCGAGGAAACATAATTGCAAGTATGAAAGTAGTTTGTACAGTAAAATATGGCTTAGCAAAAATATCAATTTAGGAACTGATTGAAGAACATGCTCTTTGTGCCTTCATTTTTTTTTTGATAATCGTGGGTATCCCAAAGACTTTTTAAGTCCAAAAATTAATTCCACAAGATCCACGGTATTCTGTGTATTCTTTCCATTTAAGGTAGTTCGGATGTCTTCGTTGCAAGCTAATCATCTTTTTATTAATGCAACTGCCGTAAGAAAAAAGATCTGTTTGAAGATGTAACCATGATAAGCTTAATATTATATATTTTTTGGATACATATATTCCCTACATGCAGGTCTAGTTATGGCATAAGGGTGCATTTGTACGAGGTCTCAAAAACCATCTTCATAAGCTTCATATTATATATTTTTAGTGCTTTTTAAAATTGAGTTTTTTTCTTTTGGAAGTTCTAGTTATTATTTGCAAACCTAAAACCATTGCATAAGGCCCACAGATAATAACAAGTTGGGCCTGTCAACATCCTCTGTATATTAATTATAGAACATTTCAAGATATATGTTTTCCTAACTACTTATCATCACTATAATAATTCGTTGAATCAGTAGAAAAATAAGTTAGTCCATATAAATATATATTATTTTTTTATTATATGATTAACATAAACTACTGTATTATTAATTATTTCCTTAAATAACTAGTGTACAAAAGAATATTCTCAAATATTTCCTTACACAAAAGTTACAGAATTACCTAATATGATTAACATATATATATATATATATATATTAATTAATAATTATAGATCATATATTTGACAACATTTTTTTTATCATTTTCCTGATTCATTTAATATTATTAAATTAAATTAAATAACCATATAAAATATATAAAAATTAGAATTTTTTCTTGTATGTGATATTTTGAATTTTTTAAAACAACTAAAGATAATAAAAGTCTCACATTAAAAAATTTGTGATCGGTGGTTTATTTATTTTTTTGTTCAAATAAGATACAAATGATCTTAAATGGTATGAATATGAAGTTTCATTAATAGATATTCATATTATATATATAGGTTAATTTCAAAATTTGTATTGAAAAAATCTCACATTAATTTTTTGTGATTAACGGTTTAAATTTTTGTTACAATAAATATACAAATGTTAATAAAATCATATTAGTAGGAAGTGTCAATAGTAAATATTTATATAAAAATATACTACATATATCTATGTCAATATCACTAAAGTTTAATTATATACCATATAAAGTAAATAAAATGGTTACTTTGATTTATTTATCAAAACATGATTGTAAATAAACAAAATGTATTGGTTTTGATTTATGTGTTTACTAAAATGTATATACTTTCATGTATACAAATTATTCTTTAAATGTGTGGTTTCTAATATGTTATTTGATCCTGACAAATTCATAAATACATTTCTTCAATCCAAGTGATTTTAATATTGGAAGCACTATATATATATATATATATGTTATATATACAAATTATTCTTTAAATATGTGGTTTCTAATATGTTATTTGATCCTAACACTCATAAATACATTTCTGCAAATCTAAGTGATATTTAATATTGAAAGACTATATTATATATATATATATATATAAATATTCGTTCAGATTAAATAATTTAGTCTTGATTTTTATTCCTAATAAACTTTTCAATGAAATATCATAACAACATTTCAATTACGTACTTTTGAGTTTGTTCAAAGAATAAGAGATCTGATCATTTATCTAATATATTTTTTCCTTAATATCCTATCTAGCTATTATCAGTGTAAGAATGAGAAATTTGAATTATTTACTCCATCCGTTTCATATTACTTGTCGTTCTAGGTTTATGCACACATATTAAGAAAACATTTAATTTTACATATTTTCAAATAAAAACACTATTACCAATACACCTAACCATATATCAACCAATAGAAAAATAGAGTAGAGAACATTGTGAATAAATTTTGCATTGAAAACCGAAAACGACATTTATTTTGAAACGAAAATTCTACTCTACAACGACAAATAATTCGAAACGGAAGGAGTATAAGTTTTCTGGTTTATCATTTAATAAAATACAATTCTTAGTCTATACAATAGTTTACATATACTAGAATGGTAAAGTATTATATATATATTTATTGGTATACTCTTAAATAATAATCCTCAAATCGTAGGTTAATAAAATAATCAATTTGTTTTGATGTTCTAGATGATTTTATACCAAACTGGTTAATATATACTATACATATATTTCGAATTTGCACTTATATTCTATAACAGATTATATTATCTTTGAATACTATTCTGTGAATACGGTTTTCCGGTGATTTTATTAAAAATTTTGATTCTTACATATGTATTTAGAGTGGAACTAAGTTTTACAGATGTCCATCATTTTAAACTAACACTTATTTAATTCATCGAAATTCACATAATAAGTTAAGAAAAAGAAACAAAACTCATATCAGTGAAATAGAAACGAGAACAAAAACCCAATTTTATATAGGTATAAAATGAAATCACATACAGAGAATTAATACTAAAAATCAAGAAAAAACAATCTTATCTCCTTTTGTCATTTTACAATCAATGTTGCTATATGGTTTTGGTGATTTGTGTCAGTCGCCAAACTTAATTCATTTTGTGCATATGAAGTCTTAAAAATAATAAAAATAAGTTGTAATACGTTAACTATTCTACAACGATGATACATTTAAGAGACCAACATTTGTATTCGTCATTTTACAATCAATAAAGATTGTAATGTTGCAAAATATTAAAACCTTTTAATGAACAAATTTAGTATAAAACTCATTCCGCGCATGCGTGCAGAATATCAACTAATGTTTATCAAAAAGATGGGGTGAAATTGTTTCCTTCCAAGAGGATAAATACAAAAGATGTTATCAAAAATAAGAAAATATTGTCAGTATGAAGACATAAACAAGGGGTTAAAACATGCGCTGCACGCGCTCCTCTCCTCTCTCCCTCAAGGCGACAAAACCCTAATCTCCATCCCCGTTCCTTTTTCGACGAAGCTGCCGCCTCCGTCGCGGTTTCGCCGCCGTCTGTTCTAGTGAAATCAGACAAAGAGACCTAAGCCCTCTTAACCTTTCACCCATTTTCTCTTTCCATGGATTTAAAGGATCCGTCTTACACTACTGCTCAGTGTGCAAATGTTAATCTCTATGAATCCAGTGCTGGCTCCTCTGAAAAAACACCTCCATCTCCAAGGACAGATCCCCGCTGGCCATATCTAAATAAGTGGTCTGTGAGCGTCTCTTCATCTCCTCAATCTCCCCAGTCTGTTCTTTCTCCTCTGAAATCAAATCCTGAACCGGAAGCGGAAGTACAGCAGCCGTTAATGATATCCTCTTGTGCTCCTGAATCAGGAGAGGAAATCATCACTTCCTCCGAAGACATGGTTTCCTTGCCACTGAACCACTCGCCAGTGACAGTTCAAAACCCTAAGGATGCTCGTGAGGGTATGGCTGATGCTCCAGCTACATCCTCGCCTTCTCCATCTCTAGGGGCTTGGACGACTCCGCTCAAGATGTCTGCTTTCGACTCCATGGAAACTGACAAGAGGGGCAAGGGTCCATCTCATCCAGTCCTCTCAGACGAATCTCAATGGGCTTGTTTGTCTAATCAGGGGAATAAGAAGCATCCAACATCATGTGGTACCTCTGTTCCTGCGTGACAGAATGAACCTAGTCCCATTATCAAGGCTGCTTCACAAGAATATCCATGGGCAGCAAAGATGAAATCAGTGTGCAATCTCAACAGGGTCACTGTTCCTGACTACTTGGAGGATGGAACCCTTAAGGTAACTGTCCCAAGTCATGTACTTCTTCAAGGTATTCAAAATCAAAAAGAATATGTGGTAGGTCAGTTTTATCGTTGCTCTGCACCTGCTGGTGGTTTGATTCATGTTGTGGTAACTAGAATATGGGGCAAAAAATGTTCTATCTTCACCAAAAAATTAGGAGAATCTTCATACTTGTTTCATATTCCGGATGATGCAACTCGCAAGTTCGTTATCCAGAGAGGAATATGGCATATTGATGATTGCTTGATGTTTGTTTCTGCTTGGTCTCCGGCTGAGACAATTACTTTGCCAGAAATCAAAACTATTACACTTTGGTTGTCGCTCAAGAACATACCAAATCACCTCTACTCTTTTGAAGGAATCAAGTGGATCGCTTCAGGTATTGGAGAGCCAATGCTTACATACAAACCCTGGCTTGATCCTACACTAATGGGAGAAGCAAAAATTCTGGTTGAGGTCAAGTTAGATAAGCCTTTCGCTCAGAGAGTAGCTATTGAGGATGAGAGTGGATCTGTCTCAATGGTTGATGTGGTGTACTCTTGGCTGCCTTCGAAGTGTGCAAGCTGTGGTCAGCTGGGCCATAAAGCGTCTCGTTGATTGGGACAGCTGCTTGATCCAACTAAGAGCACCAAGACATCATCTGTAATATCAGGAGATGTTGAATCAAGTTGTATGGCAAATGAGGCAAATAATATGGTCAGGGATAAAGAGGAAAGAGTTCCTAGTCCTAACCATTCAGTTAAGAGCGTGACTGTCCCACACACTCCAACTCCAAATGTGGCTGATATTTCCGATTCAATCTTGGCTCTAGCTACCAACATGCCTAACGATCAGATCACCAACGCTGAGGACAACTCAAGGTTGGACACAAAGCAAGGTAATACTACAAAAAACTCTCACACATCTTTGGTTTCTTCAAAAGAGACTCCATCTTCTTCCAATTCTTGTCTCAACCAATTCTGCTCCAGCTGATTATTCAATCCGCATGAGCTTATCAAGCTCTAATTTACGCACCAATCGATTTAGTGCTTTAGAATCTTCGGATGATGAAGACATTGATGAGTTGGATCCAAAAGAATATTTGTCTCCTTCAGGCAAAGTGTTTCTTCGGGAAAGGCCGGTTAAACCGTCTACAAAGGCTAAAGAGATGCAACTGCAGTCCGTAGCTCGTGGACATGGTAACCGCAGTCGTGGCAATCATGGTCGTAATAGAGGTGGTCGTGGGCCTCATGGCTAACTCTGCTACGTCTTGTACTCTCCAAGTGGTTGAGTTTCAAAACTCTTTGCTAATTCTCTATTTAGTATCTGGCTTTGTTAAGCACTGGTACTGATTTCAAACTTTTATGCTTCCAAGCAGTAGGTTAAACTTTTTCCTTATCTCTACTACTCTAAAACTGTATGGCCTTGGTCATAGTTGTACTACTTGCATTTTAATAGAAAGCCTTTTTACAAAAAAAAAATGAAGACATAAACAAAATCATCAACATGAGAATGAAAATATAAAATATGCGGTCTAATAAAACGGCTAAGAAACATATAAATAAACATTAATCGTAAGTATTAAATTGTAGAACTTTGCTTCAGTAATCATCGTTACATTCATTTTCATCCCCTAGATATTATTTAAAAAAATAAATTTATGTGGAACTAACCCAAAATAAGGAAACAAAAATAATGACTTAGAATCTTAAAAGAAAACACTAAGCATGTACAAGCCAACGGTTGAGAAGACCATCAAAGACTTTACGGTTCCTCTTGCTAAGATAGAGTCTTTGATAAGTCTGTCGAACATCTTGAACATAGCAGCCGGGGTTTATGAAGAGCTGTTGTGGAGCCTGTTGTCCTGACCAAATAATCTAAATTGTAGCTTGGGAAACTAACAGGCGAAGGGCTGACAAAATGTTAGTGTGTCTCGACAACCAGGATGATAGAGCAGTCTATGTGTGGAAGGTGAAGCTGTTGTATCCAAGGCGCCTGACAACTAACAACTAAAGGCATTGACTGATTTCACATCTAAGAAAGAGATGGTCAGTGTCCTATCGCCTTGTCACAAAGGCAACAAGAGGGGCGATTTATAACTCCCCACATTGCTAAGCGAGATCTCGTAGGCGACCTATCAAGATGAGTGACCAAAAAATGGAAAGCATGGTGATGAATAACTCCTTTAAACAACAAATTAGATGTCCAAGATTGGACATGAGCTCTTGGGTGAAGAGCTTCCCATGTGTTTTTAGTAGAGAAATAATCAAGCTCACAATCATTCACACACCAAAAAAAACCATCATCAGGATCAGAGGGAGTAGGAAGACAGATAGTTGATAAATGGATTTGAAATTCCAGCATCTTCTCAGAGTGAGTAGGTCTCAGGTTCCAGCCATCAATGTTCACTGTAGAAGAGACCATAGCATCAGGTGGGACTCCTAGCTTAATGGACCAAAAAAAAAATAATCAGCAGCCCGAACAAAGTTCATGAATCATACCAGAAGCTGATTATATATTCATTGCCCACTTTGCTCTTTAACAGATCTGAAACCGAGTGACGGAGAGACTGAACAGCTCGCTAGTTCCATGATGTGTGGCTGGAAGAGTTAATGGCCAATAAGATTATGTTTTGAATCCTGTTTTCTTTGACCCAAGCTGCCCATAACGAGTTGGAGCCACAGTATAGGATCCAGATTAGGCGCAAACAGAGAGAGAGTGGTTCAAAATTGAAAGGTTTCGCAGACCAAGCCCACCTTTTTCCTTAGGTAGACAATTTGCTTGCCAAGAAATCTTGGTACAAAGTGTTCGGTTATGTCCCCAGACCATAGGAAACACGGGCAGAGGTTCTGGATTTTGGTGAGACAGCCTTTGGGCAGGATGAAAACCGAAAACAAAAAGTTCAGAAGGCCATAAATTACTGATCTGATAATTTGCAACCTGCCCGTATAAGAAATAGCTCTAGACGTCCAAGATGTGAACTGAGCTCTGAGTTTATCAAGAAGTGGCATGTAGTCTGAAATCTTGAGCTTCCTATGCATAAGTGGCAACCCCAAGTAGTGGATAGGAAGAGAACGTAAGTTGAAACCAATTCTAGCAAACCATTAGTTTCATCATGAGTCAATCCACCCGTGAAGAGTGCAAACTATGTAACACACATCCAGATCATTCTAGTAATGAAATGCATATTCTTAACAAACAAAAAAAAAACCGTTTATATATCAGCATCGCATTCATTTTCATCCCCTTGATATTATTTGAAATTTAAGTTTCTGAAGCTTGTTTATGTGTCATTTACCACATTCATTTTCATTAGAAAATAATGATATGTCTTTGTAAAAATGATGACAAGGCTTGAAGTTAGTTTTGACTAGATATTTGCTTTTAAAGCTGATATATAATTTTGGTAGTTTTTTGAATATATTAATAATTCATATATCATTACTAAACTAAAATATAAAAATATAACATTGAAAATTCCTTTTTATAATCATAAAATTTCTGATCACTAGAATTTTTTTCTGAGTTTATATGTAGTTTTAAAAAATTTTATATTATAATCATATTACCATCAGTTTCCTTTTATATTTGCAAGTTTTTGGAATACTATCTAGTTTTACTTTCTGATAACTAAAAATTATTTGTGACAACATTTCTTCTAATTTTATACAATTTTATTTAATATATGTTAACATAAATTTAGATTAAAAAATCTATCCAAATAATAATTCCAAATATATACATACCCATTCATAGACATAAAATTTAAATAAAAAGATTAGATATTGCTAATGTTGACACTATTTGTGACTATACATTTGCATTTAAAGTTGATTTATACTTTTGATAAGCTTTTTAGAATGAGAGTGAAGGAACTCTGAACAAAGTTGATTTCTTGCGCCTTAATTAATAAAATATAAATAAAAAAAATATTTTTTACAAATTTGAAGATATTACTTAATTCTATTTTGATGCAATTTCTTATTGCAAAATTGTTTTCCAAACTTTTATGTAGTTTTGTAATTATAAAATTCTAATCATAGTACCAACAATTCCTTTTATATTTACAATTTTTTGAAATTTAATTTAGTTTTACTTTTTGATAATTAAAAGATTATTTCTAAAAAAAAATCTTCTTAATTTATACAATTTTATTTAATTTATTTTAACCAAAAATATCCAAGATTATAATTTTAATTATATGCATATCTATTTTTAATAAAATAAAATAAAATTAGGTATTTATTAAAAGATTTTTAAGCAAATATAAAATCTAAAATATTAATATAATTTTATTTTTAAATCTAAATTAGTTTAAAATTTTATTTCAGCACACAGTGCATGAAAACACATGAATCATGTATCGATGATACATGTGTTACACAATATGACACGGAAGTAAAGAGATGATGTTCTTTTTTACTTTTTTTTTAATCTAGAGTAAGAGCATGATTAATGGAAGATTCTTTTTTTGAGCAACTAAGGAATTTTCATTAAAGAAAAGATAGCCCAGCGGGCTTAGTTTGTGACAACAAGGTGAGCTTTTGCTATAGAGTCCGCAGGCCCATTTGAAGATCTAGAGACAAAAGAAAAATTGCAGAAAACAAAAGAGGAAGATAGCGAAGCGATGTTCGACAAGATGCCGTAGAATTCTGTCGGTCTCCGGTTCGATTGAATCGCCGTGATGAACGCTTGAGCATCTGAGCATAGCCAGATTGATGTGATACCGATGGTGGATGCATGGAATATAAAGAACGTCTCTTAACTTTTAAATAAGAAATTTAGTCTACCACCAGAGTATTATAGTGTGATTTACTTTTTACTAATTGTTAAGTTTTTATGCTAATGATACATTTCTAATGTTACTTTCTTTTGGAAACTAGGTTTAACCTGTTCCATTTTTTTGTTGGACTAAAGCCTGTTCTATTTTTTTTTTCGACTAAAGCCTGTTCTATTTAAGTTTTTTTTTTTGCCTAGTTGTTATTCAGTTTTTGAATTTAATAATACATAATTTCTCTTATGTCAAAAGTTAGATAAACATATCAGATAAAAACAAATATGATGATTGACAGCTACATGTTTTGTCATGTCAACGACTAAAGAAGAGATGAGGAGTGAAGGCAAGCACGATCTGGTCGACAACTTACCAGCAATCGATCATGTGAACGAACTTAAAAGAACATCTCCCATTCTCAGTTATCTATTATCCTCTTCCTTTTTTCACACTTTTGCCTGTCAATCTTTTATTTCGTTTTTTATCTGAGATCCTAATAAATCTGACATTATTATTATTTATTCATTTTTTCTCCATAAAAGTCTATCTCTCAGAAACTGATACAAGCAAGTATCCCACTGCGTGAGAATGTCTTTGTTAGTGATGAAATTTAAATACAATTTTTTTCAGAAATGACCTAATAAAAATATGCTATTGTCGGTAACAAATAAAAAAAACTACCACTACAAGAAATCATGGCACGTTCTGACAGATAAAATGTTGTCAAAAATTTCTGAAACATTTCTGAAGAAATACCGAGGAAACCGAATATTAGAAAGTCGTCGATATTTCGTAAAAAAAAATTCTGAGAAAATATCGACGAAATATGATATTTCTGAATATTCTAAGAAAATTCCCGAGAAATACTTGTATTCGTTAATTGGCCCTTTTAATTGAATCAAATTTTATTTAATCATCAGAATTCGTTGAAATTTTTTGACAAAATTCTGACGAAAACACATTTATATTGAGATTTCATTTTGAGATTTTACTTCTTTGGAATATCGTCAGAATATTCTAAATGGAATTCCGACAAAATTCTGACGAAAACACTTTTATATTGGAATTCCGGTTTGGAATTTTACTTACTCGGAATTTTGTCAGAATTTTCTGGCGGAATTTCGATGAAATTGGTATTTTTGTTGGAATATCGTCGGATTTTTCTGACAGAATTTCAATGAATAATTGCTTTCAATATGAAATAATCAATATAAATGTAAAATTGGATATCGACATGGTCAAACAAACATATATCATGTGTCTAGTAGGATGTGAATTGACAATCATTCAATTTTTTTTTCAATTTATAAAATCATCTATGAATATATCAACGAAACATAATATCTCATATAAAGAATTATTTACTTAAACTAACTTATATCGGTAATCTAACTTATCAAATCAATTTTGTGTAATATCATCTCATATAAACTAATATATGTAGATAACTCCATATAATCATCAAAAATATATTAAAACATTATTATGGGTCAAATTTCGCATGTTTCGAAATCGTAAATATGATTTTGTCAGAATTTCCGATGAATATAAATCGCAACCAATTGAAATGTATAGAGAATATGTTATGTCCGTTAGAAATTTGTCAGATTCTGACAAAATGTCCATTTAACGATTATTCCGTTGAAATTCTAACGAAACGTATTTGGTCGTCAAAATTTCGTCGGAATTTACATCCCCGGAAAAGTGAACTGCCAAAATTTTTGTGAACCGTCAAAAATGTTTGTGAACCGCGAAAACCTAAAATATTTCTAAAGAAATCCGACGAACCAATTCCGTCAGAAAATTTTAACTTAAAAACGCCTCTTCTTCTTCCTCATTTCTCCTCTCTCTCACTAAAATCTGAACAGTTCTCTCCAATTTTCCTTCTCTAACCCGATGACCGAACACCCTAAACTTTCAAATTATCCCATTGATCATGTAAGTCATTTTTATCTTTTCTTAATTGAGTTATGTTAGTTTTATGGTACTAGATTTTTGGGTTTTAGGTTTTGAATGATAGGTTTTTGTTAGTATGAAGAATTTCATGAATTAGATCGTAGATTTTGTTGCTAGGTTGTGGTTTAGATAGGTTTTGATTGAGATGTTGTAGGTTGTTTGTTTAATTTATAGTTTTGTGAAATTTACAATTTTTTTATAAGTATACAACAAAAAACAGATTTCATCGGAAAGTCGTTTGGACGACTTAGTTTGTTTCAAAATATGTTGAAATATTAATAAATAGACGTATTTTTCATTGTAAATATAAAACCAACAATATAATATTTAGTTTATACTTATATAAAAATATATGTTGATAGATTATTAATTTATGATTTTAATTGGACTATATATTTACATGGGAATTTTAAAATATTATTATCTTATTATTTTATCAATTGTATTATATTTTATACTGATTCAAATTGAGATCATCGAAATTTATTAATTTATAGAGATTATTAATTTATTTTATATTAATTCACAGAAGTTCTACTGTATATAGATAAATAGGGGAAAGCTGCACAACTTTAGACACGTATCCATTGACTTTTAATTCACGGCAGAATAACATTCATATCCTCAAATTAATTTTTTCGTCGATCATTGTTAAGGAATTGGCGACCAAATATAGACAATTCATTGAAATCTGTTCGGAAAAGAAAAGACAACTCAGTTCTCCTGTAAATTAAATGATTTACTTTTGTAGTATATTACCTGTAATATTTTTTCAGATTAGTATTCGCTGGCTTGGCCTAGCTATTTGCTTTTAGTTGGCGAAGGATTCACATGGCTTCTCTTCACATCAACCAAATATCATAACACGTGATAACTGATAAAGAACCCTTTTTCTGTTTTTTTCATATCATCTTTTTCTTTCAAGAAGACAGAAGAAGAAAAAATCATCCAGACCGATCTCGTAGACTTTTCTTTTCTTGTCTTCTGTCAAAAACCGGAAAGAAACTTTTCAAGCAGAAGAAACAAAAGAAGAATCTCATAGATTCGTGAGCTTCACGACGATGGAGTCTTTAAAGAACAGAACATTGCTGAAGGTCATCGTCCTCGGAGATAGCGGGTAATCATTTCCTCAAGACTTTTTGTCAAGATTTTTTGAGACTTCTCTCTTGATAATGATAGAATATTGTTCATGTTCTTTTATAAGAAATAATAAAATAAATTTATCTTATTTGTGTTTTCTAAATCTTTATTTATGCAGGGTTGGCAAAACTTCATTGATGAATCAGTATCCTCTTTAAATCTTACCATTCAAACTTATAATTTGGTCTGATTTCTGTTAAAATTTCGGTTTATTTTATGCTAAATCTCTAAATTTTATGCGGTCTTTGTGAGAAACCCTAACTTGTTACTTAAGATACGTGTACAAGAAGTTTAACCGACAATACAAGGCCACGATAGGAGCAGATTTTGTAACGAAGGAGCTCCATATCGAAGACAAAGCTGTCACTTTACAAGTAAAATTTATAAATCATCCCTTGTTTCACAAGTAAAACTTTTTTTTATTCAGAAAATACTATGAAACTTTTTGTCAAAAAAAACTTATAAAACTCTGTTTTGCAGATATGGGATACAGCTGGACAAGAGAGATTTCACAGTCTAGGAGCTGCCTTCTATAGAGGTGCTGACTGTTGCGTTCTTGTCTACGACGTTAACAATCTCAAATCTTTTGAAACACTCAGTTCTTCGCACATGGAATTCCTCAAACAGGTTTTGCTCTAATCATTCATTTTCTTGCGAGAGAAGTTACAGTGTTACCGTGCGTTGATTTTCGAAATTCTGATTGATTCGATTCCTTTTGCTGATACCTTCCAGGCAAATCCAGTGGAACCTGAGAAATTTCCATTTGTTTTGATTGGTAACAAAACCGATGTAGATGGTGGAAACACCCGAGTTGTAAGACTATATTCTCTACGAATCTCCTTTTTAGACCCACCAAAACGCTTAACCTCAGCAATTTTGCTTATGCAGGTTTCGGAGAAGAGAGCCGTCGAATGGTGTGGTACGAAGGGAAACATGCCGTACTATGAAACCTCTGCAAAGGAAAATATCAATGTGGATGAAGCTTTTTTGGGTGTTGCACACGAAGCTCTCTCCAATGAACATAAACAAGACTACATGTGAGTTTCCATACATATCAACTTCAATTGATGGACACATCTAACTCTTCCAACTTTTCTCTAAGGTTTCATGTTTGATTCTTTTGTCTTTGAATTTGCAGATATTCCAGAGACATATCTGCATCTGTTGCAGACATTCTTGAGGAGCCGTCAAGACCAGGCTGTTCTTGCTGATTCTTAATTAACATGTCTGATCAATAATATCGATTCCAAGCTCTTCTGTTTTCAATCTTTGTCTTTTTATTTAATTATATGTTGGTTTATATCAATTATTGCGGTTTAGTAACAAAAAAAACTGGCAACGACCTGAGTGTTTTGGTTCATGTGTAGCATTCTAATATTGTTCATGTTATTGTTGATACATTCAAACAATAAAAATCATTTGGAACATTGGATCTATTGGTTTTCCATTGTTATTTATTTGTTCTCTTAAAGTTGTGGAGTTGTTGGGTTTTTCTTTGTTTTTGTTGGTTTATTTCAATCTCTCCTCATCTATTCAGTATCTCAGTCTGATCTCATTTGTAATGTGCGCTCTTCACAATCCCTGATAGTTGACTATGAATAATTTGATTACACGATTAACATTAGAAAAAAAACAATTACGTGTTCTCTTTTTGGTTTCTTTCATTATTAAGAGTGTGATTAGAAAGCGCAATTGGGGATAAACATATAGAGTAAAAAGTATTTCAGGTCAGTTACTCCCTTTTTGTCCAATCAGGTAAAACTTGTTTTTCTCCTATTTAAGCCAAAAGAAAGTAAAAGTAGGGTAATTTATTACCTTACAGCTTACACTAGCGAAAATAAAACTTTTACTCCGAATTTTGTTTTTTTTTCCTCCATATTCCACCTTTTACCTTTTCCATCCTTAAATACCAATCACAGATAAGCATCATTTTATATTTGAAATAAATGATGAGTACAGAGTTGACTAATAGAATGTGGCTTGTCACCACCCATCTCTTGAAGCAGTCTTGGATTCAAATGCTAACCTAGTATATATGTTAAAATATTTTTACAAACATTTAATAATAGCCAGTACCTAATTATTATGAGCACATCTTCCGAAACGACTTTAAAAACTTTTTTAACTAAAATAGTACTGAAGAAAGAATAATATAAATAATATTTAATACAAATTTAATAAAACAATTTAGAGAAAATAAAATATATTAAATTTAAAACTAACTTAGAATATTCAAATATATATATATATATATATATATATATATATATATATATATATCTCGCATATATACATATAATTTATTTGCAAAAAAATAATTATCAAATAACATTAAAATTATAATTAGAGGAACAACTTTGATTAACTAATTAAAGTGAAAAATATACAAATAATTTATTTAAAGAATTTTTTAGTTACCAAACAAAATTAACAATTAAAATATAGGATGAATTTTACTAACTAATTAAAGTGAAAACTTTATTTTGATAAAAATATTTAGCTAACAAGTAAATAGATATATTGAATTATCAAATATATTTTATTAATTAATAAAACTAACGTACACAGCTAAAGGATATATATTGTAAATTGTTAGCTTGTTAAAATTCAAAAGTGGACATGGTATGTTAATAGAAAACCCAAATAATTCTTTAATTCAAGTCTTAATACGCATAATATTTTTGTTGATGTTAATTTATCATTTGAAATATCCATTTTACAAAGATCATAACTCAAATTTATAACTCAAACAAAACACCAAAATTCAAAACTGATTTATGATTGGTAATATTTTTGAGTTATGTTCCGACGAGGTAGTCCAAATGGCAGGACGCGTCTGTGGTGGCAACCACCATCCAGGTTCGTTTTTCCCCATGCGGAAACTACCCTGCCTCTTCTGGACACTAAAATGGTACTGGATTCGATCCAATCTAGGTAAAAACCTTCTCGGGTGAAGCGGACCGCTGCCTTGCCGGACCCATGGAATGACCCGCGAAGCGGGGAACTCGTAGATTATCAAAAAAAAAAAAACATTTTTGAGTTATATGTCTAACTAAAACTAAATCGTAGAATATAGCAATCAAATTCCCAATTAAAATCATGAACTCAAAAAAAATTAAAAGTAATTCATGATTGGTCTAATCGATTGTAATTTATGTGACCAATCAAAAACTTAGAAGTAAATGGTACGAAGTGGGCTGTCTCTGTCTGTGTAACTTGCCCACTGGGCTTTCAGAAATGAGAATTTGATTTGACAAAAAAAAATAAAGAAACTTAACATTGGGAGAAATCTGAGCCGTTGATCACTAATCTAACGCTGTACAACGATGAAGTTTGACTCCGTAAAAGAATAACAAAGTAGAGTAGTCTGTCTATCAAGGGACAACCCCCCAAAGTGCTCAGATAAGAGATCTCAACGCAGCAGCACAAACCCTAATTTCGAGAAAGAGGAGATTCGATTTCAAAAAAATGGCGTACGCTTCTCGTTTCCTCTCCAGATCTAAGCAGGTATACATACTCTCGCCCTCTCTCTCTCTCGCTGCTCGATTCTTCCGATTCATTTCAGTAATCTTCTTCGCTCTGCTTGATATATTCATGACCGAATCACATAGATTTCATATTATTAGATAATTGATCCTGTTTTTTTTATCCTCCGTTGAAACTCTTTGATGATAGTTCGAAATGAAGTGCTTTCAATCGGATAAGATGATGTTTATATGTTGTTTATGATCGAAGCCATATCTTATTTGGTTGAAACTTATCTTACTATGCAGCTACAAGGGAGTCTGGTCATTTTGCAGCAGCACCATGCTATTCCCGTCCGCGCTTTTGCCAAGGAAGCTGCTCGTCCTACTTTTAAAGGAGATGGTTAGTGTCATCATCTTTGATTTGTATTTATCGTATGAAACATTATGCTTTGCATTTTATTTATGGGAAAAAAAATGTTACATTACACTTTTTCTGGTCAATGCTGCATGTTAGATGTTGAATTATCTCTTTATTTCGTTGTGTTATTTAAATATGTAGTGTGTAGAATGAAGTGAGAACGTTACTGTTTTACTATTATTAACTAAATTCTTACACTTTTTTTTTTGATGACAGAGATGTTGAAGGGTGTTTTTACGGAGATCAAGAACAAATTTCAGGCTGCAGTTGATATTCTCCGTAAGGAAAAGATCACCCTTGATCCTGAGGACCCTGCTGCCGTCAAACAGTATGCTAATGTCATGAAGACCATAAGACAAAAGTAGGGGGCCCTCTTTTTTTTTTACCTGCTTCTCTGGATGTCTGTTATGTTTGCTAATTTTGTTTTTGCTTGTTATGCGTTTCTCCTTGTATGCAGGGCAGACATGTTCTCCGAATCTCAACGCATCAAATATGATATTGAGAACGAGACTAAGGAGATCCCAGATGCTCGTGCTTACCTCTTGAAGTTGAAGGATATCCGCACCAGGTAAATGTTAAGACCTTGGATTAGTTTTATTCCCCCCCCCCCCTTTTTTGTATATTCTTGAGTTAATTCTTGTATCTTGCAGGAGAGGGCTTACTGATGAGCTAGGTGCTGAGGCTATGATGTTCGAGGCTTTGGAGAAAGTTGAAAAGGATATTAAGAAGCCTCTCTTGAGAAGCGACAAGAAAGGAATGGATCTTTTGGTTGCAGAATTCGAAAAAGGCAACAAAAAGTGTGTTATTATTATCCACACTCTTCAACCACCCAAACTAAACAAAGAACAACTATATCGGTTTTGATATCACAGCTTACATGTTTGCATATCAACAGGCTTGGGATTAGGAAAGAAGATCTTCCCAAGTACGAGGAGAACTTGGAGCTCAGCATTGCCAAAGCACAGTTGGATGAGCTGAAGAGTGATGCTCTTGAAGCAATGGAATCTCAGAAAAAGAAGTAAGTCTTCTTTACCTTCTGTTTTTTGTTGTTCTCATCTTCAATCTTTGCTTAACTATAACACGAGTATGGAACTTGTGTTTCTTCAGGGAGGAATTCAAGGATGAGGAGATGCCAGACGTGAAATCGTTGGACATCCGTAACTTTATGTAAGGTTTGATGATGATCCTAAGAAGAAGCATTTTGAGATTTCTTGTAAGAAAGCCAGAAGAAAGATCGCTCTTTCTTTTTATTGTTCCCTTTTGTTGGTTTTTGGTTAATAAGGTCGGTCTCTCACCATGGACTTGAAATACCAAATGGTCTTATAACTTTCTCTCTGGTTATTAAATACGCTTTGTGATTTTTAGACACAAACGTGGGTTTCATGTTTCTGATAATGGTGATATAAATGAAACTCGAGTTTACATTTAAATAAAAACTGTTTGTTAAACCGAACAGAAAAGATTTCTGGTTTTTATTCTAAACAAACCAAATTATCGGTTTTAAAATGATTTGGAATTTTCCATATGATTCTGGGCGTCTCTATTTGTTATTTGAAGACCAGTAGAAGTAATGCAGTTAGACCAATCATAACAGAACACGTGGCTTAATTGCGAACAATTAAAAAAGGATGATCCTACCGTTACTGTATCTTCGCAATGGCGATGGCGATCTCTCTTCCTGGAACGAGAGTGTCTACTCACTGCTCCCATCGGTTCGTTACTGGTCTAGCGGCTTTCTGTCCGGTCAACATTCACCCGAAGCTTCGTCCTTCCATAGATAAGACAATGATTTCCAGAAGGAAAGTGGGTTCTCGCGCGAGAACCGTTATTCAATCGGTCTTGGAGACAGAGAAGAGTACAAAGACGGAGAAGCCTGAGTCTCCTCCAGTGAGATTGGTTGCTCTGGTCGGGAAAGGAGAAGTAAGCCCACTCAAATCCACCTCCTGGCACGAAGTCATGCTCCACACTGTATGTGACTTCTCTTTCTATCTCTGATTACTCTTTAACTTCCTATAATCTCATTTTTACATCTTCATTAACAGGCAACAAGACTGAAATGGGTTGATGAAGGCTACGAAATGCTCGTCTTTGATGATGAAATCTTGCGTTCCAGTGATCAGAGAGCTGTGAATCTCAAGCAAGAACTGAACCAGACTGATATTTTGGTTGTGGTTGCTGTTAATAACTCAGAGTCTGTGAAATGGATTCAGACGAACAGCAAGAATACCAAGAACGTGGTTTGTTTCGAGTCTTCTCCAGATTTGATGAACAGGCTTGGAGGGGCCGACTTTAGAAGCGGTGATAAAGACAAAGAAGGAACGGAGATCGTGAAGACAGTGGGAGATGCATGGGAACGTCGCAACTCTGATGATATAAGGTTCTGTCTGCTTGTCATCATCAACGCTTACGTTAGACCGGTTCCCGTGTTGCAGAACCTGAGATCCAAAGGGTTCTCGACGCTTGGTTGTATGGTTCAAAACTGTGGACCTCAGATTTTGAACTGTCTCTTGGATCCCAACTGTCGGAAAGCTCTTCAGTGTTTGAACAAATGTAGTCCTGTGGACCAAGTTTGTAGCTACAGATGCATTGCTTCTTACGAGAGTCCGTACTTCGAAGCCTTCTCTCTTTGTGTACTACAGAAACACAACTGTCTTGAACTTGATGCAAAGATCCCTGAGAAGCCTTATGTGCCTCCCATGACGAGTTTTCGAGGGAAGGAGTTATGTTATGAGACAGCGGAAGACCTGTTTGTTGGATGGTTAGGGGACTTGGATTGGAGCTGGCGTGTGGTGGCTGGACAGAACCCGGCTTATGATCAGTTCCCGTGTCAGTACCAGCTTTTCTACAGAGGGAAAGGGAAGTCATCGTTTTGGTATGAACCTGTGTTTCAGGTGAGGACGCTTGAAGGGAAGCTGGTGTGGAGGAGGAGAAGATACTCGGTCAAGAGAGGAAAGACTCCTGCAACCTTCCGTCTCAGTGTTTTAGACAACGGTGTGGTTTCAAATGAGTTTTGGACTATTGTGGATGTGTCTGATGATCTGAGTTGGGGATTGTTCCATTACAATGGAGCGGCTCGTGTTGCAGGACAGTCTTACACTGGGGCTGTGCTCGTGACACCTGATGGTTCGTACCCTGCAGAGAAGGAGAGGGAAAGGTTGCAGTCTGCATTGGAGAAATGTGGGATTAAAGAGTGGGAGCTCTTTGCTGTTGATAACTGTTCTTGTGAGAATCCGCCTTTGGGGATACCTGAAGGTTCTAGACTGCATTCGAAAATCAGCATCACCAAGGAACCAGACTTGGTTCAGGGCATAGAGATGTAACATCTATAGAAAGATACAAGACGAGAAGAAAGTTATGAGATTATAAACTTTTTCTCACGTTAGTAACTTGCATACATGTACAAAAATTAAATCTCAAACACAATCACTCTACGGTTTTTGTCTGACAATGTTCTAGTCCAAGTCATGTGGAGAATAATTCTGTGAAGGACTGTTCTCCACTTCATCAATCTTAAGTTCTCCAGATTTAGACATGAGAACTCTATATATCCTCTTAGAACCAACTATTCCTAAGTTTCTGTCTTCTCCTGTTAACCCTTCTAACTTCAAGCCCTTTAGAAGCAGCTCCTTCTCTTTTTCTGATTTGTTAGGATCCATATACACCTTAAGAAGAGACTTCATTGTTGGATATTTCTTCCACACTGCTACTGCATATCTTGGCTGCACATTTGGTATTGCTACTAATGCTTTTAACCTATAAAACAAACACGGTGATTTAGAACACGACTAAACAACAATACAACATTTTTAGTGGTTTTATTTGTACTTTACCATGGACTCTTTTTAATTAAGTGCTTGTCAACTGAATTCATGGAGGCTACCACACGTTCAGCCTTTACTGATAACCGAGATGACTTTTTCCTGTGTATCAGTTTACAGAACCAAGATTAGTTTACCTAAAACCAAGCAGGAAAATACATAGAAACACAATCGCCAGAACCATACAGCCACACGTATATATATCAAGTTTTACTTCCACGTAATGCTGAGCTCTCAGGGTCGGTGCCATTTAACTTACTTCACAGACGTAAGATTTAAGTCTAAAAGAAGATGCAAAACCTTACTACCCACTTTTCATGATCATCTTTGGATCAGTTTCTATCTAGAGATTAACTGATTTGATTGGGGGGAATAAATATAAACAACTATAAAGCATCATTCAAGATAATATATTGAATAAAAATCGAGATTGAATAGATGATTAGTACCTGAACTGGCAAGAGGCCAGACTGCTGGTTAAACCAACAACATGTGCAGCCACCTCAGGCCCATCTATACAATGCCTGGAATGCACTCCATCATAGTGCGTTGTTAGCTTTGCAAGCATCTGTCTTACACATCAAATATCACAAAGGTAAGTAAGTTTAAGAACACTAAGAAAAGAGGAATAGACCCTAAACATGGTCGTTAATTACCGTAGTACCTCATCAATAGGAGGTCGACTCCAACCATTGGATTTTCCCACGTTGTTATAACCTTCCTTTTCCCTAGAAAATCAGATTATTCAGCTCCATGATGGAAATATTCATGCAAAACAAATTCACCTTATCGAACTCAAACCTTTTTTTCACGTAGGACATTAAGTTATTTGTGAGGTAGCAAACTGTATAAGATGGGTATTGGTCCCGAACTCTCGAGATGCTTTCTAGAAGTCTTTCATTACCAACAAGATTGCAAAACTCTTCAGCCTCGTACACAAGTAAAACATATGGAATCTTCTGCAACAGAGAAAAGAAGACGCAAATCAGAAAGCAAAAGAAAATACTGAATTCATATAACGAAGTCCCTTCAACCCTTCACACAAGGGACTCATTTCTTTTCTCTTTTAAATATTTTATAGTCAGTGACTCTGCAATAAGCAATATATCATTTTACAGATGGAGGTTTCAAAAAATTATAACAGAAACACATAGCAAAATAAATTTGATAAACAATGCTCATTTGTCTGGAACTGAAACAGAGAATAGAGCACGTTGAACAATAAACGGTCATTTCACTAACGCTATCATGAATTGAAGCTAACAACACCAAACAGTTTGATGCATAAGTGAAAGAAAATGTAAATGTTCAACTGACATGCTTATCCTCAAAAGACACAAGGATAGAGAATAGATTGCGGTATTGATAAAAGTTGCAAGTTCTAGGTTCTAAGATCACTTGTCCTCCAAAATATTTTAGTGGTGAGACTCAAGATGCAGAACATATTAAATATCATTGGTACATCCAACAAATTGACCACGATTCTACCTGAGAAACATCGTCTGGAAGTGTCGTCATTGTCCACACAATAGAACTCTTGATTGGATTAGAGGTGACACGGTATGTAATGCCTTTCTCAGCGAACAGTGAGATCAGAGGTGCTATATTAACAGAACATCAAAAAGTACTCAATCTCTAAGGCCAGCTTTGAGGAAAGCAAAATCGAAAAAGGAGAGAAAGTGTTTTACCTCCAAGGGCTCCTTCAACCAATTGAAGATCAATCTCGACGATGATAGATTTAAGCGGCCGTTTCTGCATTTCCTTGTCCAACTTTCTTTTCTCAGCTTCTTCTGCTTTCGAGGCAGCTCTCTGTCGTTTCTCTTGCTGGATGGATGATGGAAAGCCAATTAATTAGCAGTTGGTCTAAAAAAACACACAAAAAAATAGAAAAGACATGTAAAATAACTAAACACTCACTTCTTTTCTTAACTTGTTTTCCTCTGCCGCACGGATTCTTTCATCCTTTGACAAACGCTTTCTTGGCACAGCGTTACCAGAAAGAGATGGACTTTTAGAACCTGATGTCTGCTTTTGGCTACCCGTTTTCTCAGCACTAATGTCTTCATTCTCTTGGTCCGAATCCACCTGATTTTTTTTTAAATCAATAAATCAGAAGACACAAGCAAACATTTTCTTCTTTAATAGAGATGAGCAGAAACAGATAAGTGTACCTGGATAGAAACTTTGGGAAGTGAAGATTGAGAACTGGGACCCCGCAACCAATCAGTACTATGATCTGAAAGAAAGCAGCCAACAAGTAAATTACTACAAGTGGAGAAAAGACTACCCTTTGCAAAAACTACTTCTCCTCCTAAGCATAGAATTCTTGTAAAAGAAGTAAGGGTAAGAAGAGGTCTTCTCACCAGAATCTGTATCACTGGTAACAGAGTCCAGTCGACAATGTTGGTGAGCATTAATGGGGGGTTGAGATCTGGGAGTGTCTTCTTCAGAATCCGAGTCAAGAAGAGATATTACTCCTTTACCTAAAATGAGAAAAACATAGAGCAATGTAATATGATTGACTAGAATGTAACATCCAATCCAGGCAACTAATCATTACCCAAAACCCTAACAAAGAACCATTACCAAAAATTGGAGAGGCAAATACACAATGATTAATCGAATCCATTGGAGACGGACAAACAGTAACTAGTGATTGAGAGAAATTTTACCGGTGAAATTTTCTTCATGGCCTCGCGAAGAGGAGCCAGCTACGGAAGCAAAGGGACACTTGACTACAGTGACGACATCGTCGTCGTCATCGACGAGCAAAGGAGGAGAAGAAGAAGCTTCGGTTTCAATGTTGAAAACAGTAGGGGTAGGGGTAGGGGTGGGAGGATTGTTTCGAGGCCTCTTATGAGGAGGAGTAGCATCATCGTCGGAGATCATAATCGGATAACTCATGACGGAGAAATAAAATTGAACTCTTGGCGAAGAAGAGTAGCGAGTACGATTCAATTCGAGTGGGAGTGAAGGGCGGGACTGTCGATTAACTTTTTTTACTGAGAGAGAGAACCCATTGATTGATTCTTGGAGTTTTGGATTGTTTGGCTACGCAGTTTATTCTCTCCTCCCCCTCACTGAGATTGCTTCTGCTTCTACTTCTAAAACCCGTTTATTTAACTTCCAGACAGTTTCCTTGTGTTTGATAGATTGATTTTTGGTTTTTTTCGGTTTCCATAAAATCTTTCTGAACTAAACCAAACCAGAATTGGTTTGCCTCCGTTGAATATAGGGTCAATTTGATTTTTCTTTACCGAATTAAACCAATTTTTTTTTATCGTAGGTCAAAATCTGGTTTAATGTAATTAAAAATCAGATACTTCAGATAAATTTGGATATATCTATCCTATTAAAAATGAAGTACAAATGGGAAATTATCCTAATTTTTCTTTAATATTTACAATCAAATGCCACTCCACTTAATAATAAAAATTCTCTGCAAAACTTTTATTCATTAGTGGATCTCTCAAGTCCATTAAGAATTTGATGACCAAAAATAGTTTTGTGGACATATGATTATTGTTTTAAAAATGATCGTAAAATCAATTTCATATTAGATTTCTTTGTATTTTGATATGGGATACAAGATCTCTCGGTCCATATGCATATATTGTTATATTCCTTTTGTATATTAATTACAGCATTTATATTTTGATATCTATATTATTAGAACTAAAATACAAATTAGGTTTACTTTGAAAACATAGATAACAATTTGAAAAAATGTTTGTTTGAAAATTTGGATAACAGTTTAAAAAGTACATTTGTTTGAAAACATGAATATCAATTTAAAATAAAAAATTTGATTGGAAACATAAATATCATTATTAAAAATGATATAAAGTTATTTGAAAACATAGATAACAGTATATTAAGAAAAGAATGAACTATGTTATTAAAAAATTAGAAATCTATTATATTATGAGAAATTATCTATTTGGATCAACTTTAAAATACAAAATGAGTTAATCTAATTACCTAAAAAAATTATTTGTCTAAAATAATCATAAAAAATTAAACTTTATATATATATTTCAAATCAAAATAATAATTTAAAGTTTATTTATATCAAAAATTGATTCAAAATATACATATATTCAAAATTTTATTTTTACTAAAATATTTTCCAATAACCATTATTAAAAAATATTTTCAATATGTATAAGAAAAATACAATACAAAGTCAAATTTCATATACCAACTTAAATTATTAATTTTATATTTCAATTAACCTTAAAAATATAATATATGTGATTATTTATATGATAGTACATAAAAATACTATTAATTATATGTGTGCTATGTTTTTAAAAGAAAAATTGATTGTGAATTAGGAGTGGGCGTTCGGGTACCTATTCGGGTTTGGTTTGGGTCTGTTTGGGTTTCAGATTTTCGGGGTGAAAGATTTCAGTCTCATTCGAATTATAAATTTTGGTTCGAATTCGATTCAGATCTTTGCGGGTTTGTTCAGGTTTTGGATAACCCGTTTAAATTATTTTTAAAATTCATTATATCTTTAAATTTCTCAAAATATATAAAAATATATATATTACGTATGAATTTGAATAACATATATAAGAATACCTGAACTTAACATATAAATTGGTTTGATTTAAATATTTTGATAGATAATAAATAATTATTTAGGTATTTTTGGTGACTTGAGTATACTTTAACTTTTTAGATATTTACATCTGACTGTTTATATATATTTTCAATTATTTAAACCAACTTATAAGTACCATATATATTATGAATGTTTTTATTTACATTAGATCTAAAAATAATAATATATATAAGTATATAAATCTATTTCAAATACATTCACGTATCTGAAATACTTCGGTTCAGATCAGATTTGGTTTCAGTTCTCTAAATACCAAAATTTTGATATTTAATCAATTTATATTGGGTTTGGTACTTCTTTTTGGATCGGGATCGGTTCGATTTTTTGGATTTGGATTTTTTGTCCAATTCTAATATTAATATTAAAAACAACATATTTTATAAATATATACATCCGCACGGGCGTGCGGGTCAAAATCTAGTTTTGTGTTATAATTTGGATAATCTGGTATAAATAGTTATCATTTGGATAATCTGGTATAAGTAGTTATAATTTGGTTATAGTTTTTTTAAAAAACTTGAAAAATCGACTATAAAACTGAACAGAAAAAAAGTTAAAAATAAATCTACCAAACTGCTAACAGAATTTGTACCAACGATGAAATTATTGGTTGGGATCATTTCCGCGGGCCTAACTGCAACGTATTAGTTGAATATTTTTTTAATGAGATACTAACATGCTTTAACGGGTTTATTATTTGAATAAGTTCAAGATAAAAGGCCCTTTCCTTGCATTGGTGGTGATCATCAAATTTTAAATTTGTTGATAGAAACGTACGGAACAAGGTAAAGCTCGACTCCCATCACTCTTATGACACGAGGGGATGTCCATGTGGTTAGCTCACGTACATGAAAAGACAAGAGACCCACACATCGAAACCATCTAGTTTTTTTGTATCTCTTCAGAAAAAGCTCCATAACAAACATATATGTGCACTTGTGTTGTAAACAAAGTTTCTTTTCAGTTGTGAAACACATAAAAACTATTACATATATAGGATGTGAAGTATATTGATATACAAAGACATTGGTCCAAATGAAACGTGATCAATTAACATAGACTGATGATACTTTAAGATAAACTGTGTATTGCAAATATCGATCCTTTTCCTTTTGCATCCATCTTAATTAGTACTTCTGTTGCTCTCTTTTGAGAGCTTTTTTGGTGGGAAGTGTACCAAACACTATGTCCCATAGCGACGAAGTTACACCATATCCCTTGTCCTGAATCCTGAAGTGATGGTTCAAATGGGATTTCTGCAGATATCACAAAAAAAAAGAACAAAACCCATTTTATAATGATGTATAAGGTCTTGTCTGAATACAAAAGAGAAGAAGACTTGGCCTTGTTTAACCTTGAGGTTTTTGGTCACTGGTGTACTTGGGTTGGCATGGTGAAGGTAGTAGTGAGTGATATCGTACATCACATAGCCGAACAGGCCGCCTCCAAACAATGCAGGTGCAGTTGAAGGAGTTGCAATAAGTTGCGCAAGATTCCAGAGCTGGGACACAAGCAAAAAGAAAACGGATTAAAAGGTTAATTTGTGAAAACAGGACAGCATACATGACCAAATGCTTACAGGAAAACACATAATAGCTGTTAAGGCAGGAGGAAAGACGAGACGAAGGTGGTCCATTGGGTGCTTGTGATGGTATCCGTGAATAAGATAGTGTGCCGTGTTTCCCCTGAAATGGTTCCACAATAACATTAGCATCTAGTTGAAGAGGATTCATAGCAAGTACATGTGTGTATGTGACGAACCAGTAACTCTTGGTCTTCATGTGGAAAAGGAAACGGTGAAGACAGTATTCTATAAAAGTCCATATAAATATTCCCAAGGCTGCCATTGAGACAACTTCTGGGAGTGAACAGCCCATGCTTACTGACATGGAGATACACCAGGCAACAACTGGCAACCAAATGACAGGAACTGCCCACCAAACTGTAAGTGTCAAGAACTGTTTCATTGCAAATATGTCAGACCATGGAGAATCAAAGGTTTATATAACATTGCTTATTATTGAAAAAGGTCATACGGAAAATTAAAAAGAAGAAGAAGAAAAAAAGAAACTGATATATACCTCCCAAAAGTCGCTCTGGAAAAACCTAGGGCCTTCCTTGGTTACAATAGGTTGGTGAACCCATTCGTCGTAAGCTTCTCCGAGATGACCAACCTGTCAAACATCCAAAGCAGTAGCAAGAGGAGGTTAGCAAGGGAATACAAGTACAACTTTAATAGCTCTAAGAAAGAAGAAAAGACAAGACAATCTTGTGTGATTATGGTCTCCAGCGAATTTCCAGATTTACTAGTTATATTCTTACCTGGAAAGCAAGGGGCTTGTCAAGATCTACAGTGAACCCTTGAGCAACCATTCTGCTGATCTTTTACACAACTGAAACAAAAAAATGGTAATAGACGATCAAGAAAAGTCACTTTGCAATGCTCATAGGTAAGAGCATCTTCATCTCAAATATCTATTTGGGAAGAGAGAAACTCACTTATTATTTTCTTGTTTTATTATTCTTGAGAATTCCTTTTAGATATTTGAAATAAGGGTGCTCTAACACGCCTGATATATAAATAGTTTTAAGTGCTTTTTCAGCTGAGAATTTGTTTTTCATTAGCCAGGTTAGAGGCTAAATCTTATACATCACTTCTTAAAACAAAACACATGCTCTATTGTTTGTTAAGATAGTAGTTAAACTTTACTGTTCTTGGATATGATATGAAAATCACGTCTGAAACTATACTACTGGCCTAACTGACCGGGCACACGAACAAAACCAAAAAAAAAAAAAAGAATATGAAAACCTTGCAAGTACAAAAGCAAGTATTAGTTAAAAATACCCAAAATAAAAAATTATACAGCCCGTCACTTATTCTCCTCCAAGGACCCCACCACCATATACATAAGCAGATATACTATCCAAAGAAGGCAATTCACAAGTTAGCATCAAGTTCAAATCAGTATATCACTAGCTCCCAGGTTCCAAACATCAGGTCATAATTGATTTTGAGAAACAAAATGATATCTAAAATATTCACACAAGAAATATTAGGGAACTCTATAACTTCGTCGATGTTCTTCTCATCGAACCATTGACGTTTCATATAAAAAAAAAACAACTTCTCCATGAAAATGAATTTTATAACTAAATCCAGGAGGAAACAAAATACAAACTCAAAAACACCAAAGCTACGACCAAGAGAGAGTGGAAATCAAATGGAAGCAACAAACCTAAATGCGAGAATTCGGATCTCAGTGACTGACAAACTGACAGCCGTCGGAAAGAGTAGAGTACCGACGAAGAGTATAGGCGCACTTCTCTTTGTTGTTTAACTTGTGCTAGTGGTTATTAAATAGGGGCAAGGTGGGTGATTGTTTTTAGTATTTAATAAATTTATAGGAATTTCGATAAACGTATAAATACGGTAATTACTTAAATTTCATCAATCCCAATAATATTTATAGATTTATCTTATAGGTTTAAGAACGCCCACGTTAAAATTCCATCCTTGAAAAGCTTGAAACGAAAAGTCATAGCAGAGAATTAAATGAGCAAACCTAACATGCATACAGAATTAATGATGGCTACAAGTGTGACACAAGAATGACGAAGATAACAATTCTGAAAACAGTGTGCCATGGAGAGTGTTGTCGGAGTCAGTGTATAAACCGATTATACATTTATCAGTGTTTCAAAAAAAAAAAAAATTAGTTTTTGTTTATTTATTTGAGAAATACATATCATTCACTTTCCTCACTCTCTAATCTTTTATCCACAAAAACCTTTTATTAAAATAAATTTTGGTAACTAGTTACTTATTATTTCCTCTGTTTCATATTAAATATCGTCTTATCTTTTAATTTTTGTTTTATTATAAGGGTCGTTTTATATTTCAATGCATATTTTACACAAATTTTCCAATTTTTGTCCTTATGTTTAATTCATTAATAAATAAAAACTAAACAAAAATTACATTTAATAGAGGTAAAAAATAAATTTAATATTTTTTTAATATGTATATAAAAACCTTAAACAACACTTATATTGAAACAAATACATTATTTTTTATGACTCTGATATCCGGCTACCTTCGAAAGAGATTCTACTAGCACGTTCGCCGGAGCCAAGCGAAGGATTATGTTTAGTTACTTATTATTTGTTCCATTTAAAATATTAAATTTTCAGATATCCATTAAAGATAATAATAGCAAATCAACTTCAGATTAATCTGTTCATAATATTTAATGTATTTTCTTTCGAACATAATTATATTCCATTTTATAACAAGATTTGTTCAAAAGAATTATAACAAAATCTTTTAAAATTTTCAATTATTTTTTGCTACAAAATAACTCATTTTTCATAATTAGTAATATAATATTATTACATTAGTGTATTTTTATTAAGAAACATTTTTTATAAATTTTATAATCATAATATATTCTATTAAAACAAAATATTTTATGTATCTAAATATGATAAATTATATTCAAATGATAACTAAACCAGTTTTGATTTCATACATAAGAACATTCATTTAAACAGAAAATAATAAACTATCATATGTCTATATGTCGTCATAATGAATTAGAATAATTTGACTTTATAATACATTTATACAAAAAGGATAAAATATTTAACATATTTTAAGTTTTTAATCTACAGTTATATATTATCCAAAAATGACATTTTGATATGTAAGTCATAATCTAGTTTTTATTGCTTTCAGTTTTTGAGTAGTAAGAAACTTCGTGTTCTCAATGAAAATGTTCTAAAAAGTTAGGTCTTAATCTGTGTATAAATGCACTGCTTGTGATGAGGACATAGAACCACCAATGTCAACGCCCAAAGACACACACACACACAACTAGAAATCGATATCAAGAGAAGAATTCAATCAAATGTGGAGCATTTAATCAATCAAAAAGAAAAGAATAGTTCTCTACAAAGGCACACCAACTCAGAACTAGTCAAATAGAAATCTTAAAAGAAGTTAAACTTAAAGACAAGGAGATAAAACAAAGCTTCAAGACCAACCAAGACGAAGCATATGTTATATAAGACGGTCCAGGTTTTATCCAAATCATTTGCCATTTCTAAAGAAGAAAAAATAACTTATCTTATTTACCATCACACCAAAGAATTAAAGCTCACCGTTTTGATTATTACCTTGTGATCAAAGAGACAAAGCACACCTTTTGGTTATTACTCTTCATACTCTTGGGATCCAGAGATCACAGCAAGAATTATGTACCAAATGTAGAAGAGCAACCACAACTAAAAGCAATTGAATGTGTTTATCTAGATTATTTCTTGTAAATCTTTGTCATTCGAATTCCAGTTAAACGGCACAAAATCTCTAATTTGTTTTATTGTAGTTTCTTCTTTAATTTCGTTCTATTCTTAATATTTTAATTCAACCTAAGTTCATATGACAACTATATTAAGTCTTTTCGCATCTTTGTAATTCATCACCTTTTTATACTAATAATATAGATTATGTTGTTTTATTAACACTTGCTTCCTAATTCAAGGAGATCGTGAGTGATTTCATCTTCTGTGTTCTTGTCTTTCAAGTTTCATCAATAAGCCTTGTGGCACCCTATATTCAATTTTTTTTTTGTTAAGCCGAGTGTCCGGAATCCCGTATGAACCCGACTAGCGCCGACCACCGCCCCAACAATCTGAACCACTAAGGGTCCGGAGGATTTTTACGGCAGCGGCGGCTTTCCGGAGGCCCGAAAGGACCATGTGAAAACCTCGGTGGCCAACACGAATCGAATCTGCGGGGAACGTATTGGTTGTTACCTCAACTCGCCTCTAGGCCAACCCGTGTTGGTTCCCTATATTCAATTTGTTTCCTCGTTTCCATTCCATTCCATTCCTAAACCATTGGAAAGAGAGTTACACAATCAATTACAAAATTTCAATCTTGATTCATCCTAATTCATCAACTGATCAAGCTGAAAAGGTGAACTTTTAAAGACCAATTCAAATTTTTTTTTTGAACACACGACCGATTCGATTTTTAATCTTCATTTACAGTCACTAAAGACACATACTCATTTGAGACCATTTGGATTGCTTAATCATTCTCTAGAGGATCTATATCTATCTTACTCACGTCTATCTTAAGCATTTATTTATAAATTTTTAAAACAAATCCCTAAACAGTTTCAATAAATGTACGTAAACTGAAAGATAAACTCTGAATATTATGAATTTGATATGGTTGACTTCACATTTAATGGAGAATCTGGGTTGGATATGGACCTTTGGTTTTAACTTTTTAGAGACGACTTAGAACTTGCAGAAGACTTCGAAACCCCAAATTAATTTAAAAATCAAAACCAAGAGCTGAGTAAGGTTGTTTATCTTCTGGCTCATGTATTTACGACTACAGTTGTAAAAACATTAGTTTTAATTTTCATTTACGTTAAGAGCTAGAAGCTGCTCACCCACGCATTATGCGCACGAACACATGCTTTTATGGTCAGAAGTCAGAAGTGCCTATTGACTACTTCAACTGGATATGTCCACTGATATAGAGTTTAATCTGTATGCGTATAGCTGATGTATTATTTGAGAAACATTACAACATTTGAATTAAGTCATGTGACATTATCTTAATAATTTTCAGATTTTTTTTTGAGAAATACGTTGATTCATCTAAATAACTATATTTTTCATTAAACTAATCATAAAATTAATTATGAATGCATGAAAATACTATTTCTTCTATTTCATAATAAGTATATATCGTTTTAATATATTTTTTTTTGATAAAATGTGAAATTTACTGATCTGAGTAAGAAAATAGATATTTACAAGACACTAAAAAATCCAAGGTAAAAATTTACATGACAAAAAGATTTCTCCTCTAAGAATTATGATGTGACTTCAAACCAACGCTGCATCAATCCAGCGAACTTGTGATCAGCCTTATAACGTAATATGTGATTCTGTTACGAATTGTCTTATCAATGATTTGAACCACCTGATGATTCGAGCCATTTTTAGCAGAATCCTATCCAAGATCTGAAGATTGTTTCTGCTCACAAACTGAAAGGTGATCATCTAATCTGGATCAGTTCTGTTCCCAGATAGTCTATTAGCAAGCGTTTCCCAAACCGAAAATGAATAGGGACAAGCGAAGAAGATGTGATCTCGAGTTTCATCTCTCTCACCATACAGAACACATCCCTGTTGAATGCCTCAAGCTCTCATCCTATATCATGTAGCCAATCTATTTCTCACTGCAACCAAACAATAAAAGAGAACCTTTAGAACTTCTTGCGTGAACCATACACTCTTACTCCAAAAAACTACATGCCTCCTTTCTGTGATTTGGTTCCAAGTTTTAGCTGACGAAAAAACAAGGTTTAAAAGTGTCATCAGAATGCTTCCATAACATAATATATCTACCTCGATCTGCTTCAGGCACCGGCTCAGCCTGAATACGAGCGTGAAGTTTGTGATAGTGATGACTTCTATGGCCCCTAACCCTCCACTGAGATTGTCTAACTGCATCGCATACCCGAGCATTACGACGAACACCAAGATAACAAGTACCAACATTTCTCGTGATATCAATAAGCCTTCCCATAAGCAGCCAATCATCAAATCAGAAAAGGCAGTTCTACCATCATTTACCTCAAAAAGCAAAAACTGGTAAACTTGCGGTCTCAGCTTCAAGAGTTTTCGCCATATCCAGGAACCTTTCCCATCGTTCTTTACGCTCCATAAGGAATTTTGTCTCAACAAATATTGTTGAATCCAAGATACCCACAAAGAGCTTGTATGCCAAAAAATCCTCCATATTAAGCACATTTCAAATACTCTAGATGAATCATGTAGCCTGCGTATGCCAAGTCCTCCTTATTCTTTAGGACAACATAGATCTTCCAAAGCCACCTTGGCCTTATGGGTCTGATTAGGAAATCCAGACCATACCAAAGCACTGCACATGCTCTCAATCTCATTTAGACTGGCTTTAGGGAGAATGAAAGCTTGACTCCAAAAGTTGACAATGCTTGAGATGACTGATTTAACCAGTTGTAACCTACCAGCATAGGACAAACACTTGTTTCTCAATGATAACATTCTTCCCCGCACTTTATCTATTAACGGTTCATAGTCTTGTTTCGATAAAGCTTTAGTAGTAAGAAGCATACCAAGATAACGTACTGGCAAACTCCAAACCTTAATCCCTATGCTTACGGCTTCTGATAACAAGGGGGATACATCATGTCCTGAGGTGAATATTGAAGATTTAGCTGCGTTGATGTGAAGTCCAGAGATGTCTGCGAACTGATCCATAGTGACCAGTACCACCAACTATCTGTCTGAGCCGTCTGTAAAGACTTATAATTATGTTTTATTATAAGTATCGTTTTACTTTTTTAAGACAAACATTAAATGATTTTTCTAGTTTTTTACTCTTATTGTTATCTCATTAATACAAAATCAAACAAATAATATACTCCCTCTGTTTTTTAAAGATATATATTCTAGACTTTTCACATATATTAAGAAATCACATTAAAATGCATTGATTTTTGTGAATAACAATTTTCCATAATCTTTAACCAATAAAAATCCAATAAACACATCTAATTTTCTTGAAGTTAACAGATTTTCATTAAATAATACATTGAAAAAGTAAAAAATGTATCTTTTTTAAAACAAATTTTTTTCCTAGAACATGGATCTTTAAAAAACAGAGGGAGTATTAAATAAAGGTAAAACAGAAAATTTAATCATTTTCTTAATTCGTGTGCAAGAACCTTACACAACACTTATAATGAAATAGAGAGAGTTTTTTTTACTTAAATAGAAGCAACATAATTAATATGATCAAAATATACATGAAAAAATAATTTTTGAATAATAAAATTTTTATAACAAATTTTGTATTCTCTTATCATTTTTGTTTAATTTATGTTGTTATATAACTTTTTTAAAATAAATTTTAGAATTTTTCATATATGTTATATTTTGAATTTTTTTAAACAATTATAAATTATTAAAACTGTTAAAAGTATCACACTACAAATGTTGTGATCAGTAGTTTGTTTTTTTGTTATAATAAGATACAAATGATCATAAAATCATATAAGTAAGATTCTCATTTAATATCGTTTAAATTAAACTATATACCATATAATAATAAATGATATTTTAATTTCAAAGTTTGCATTGAACAAATATTGAAAACTTAATATTTTTAATTTTGATATTTTAATTAATTTTTTAAAAGAATAAATTATTAAGACGATTAAAAATCTCACATTAAAAACTTTGTTACATTGGTTTTAAGAAATACAAATTATAATATAATACACAAATAATAATACATAAAAATAATTTGGATACACAATCTTCATTTTGTGCAAAGTGCAGATTAAGAAAACTTTGTTTTCTATGATAATTTGTATTTCGATCTTCATTAAAAATAATTTGGATACACGATCTTGATTTTGTGCAAAGTGCAGATTAAGAAAACTTTGTTTTCTATAATAACTTTGTTATCATTTTGTGCAAAAACCGGTCGGTTTCTTAAAACTTTGTTATCATTGGTTTTAATAAATAAAAATTATAATATAATACATAAATAAATAATAGTACGTAAAAATAATTTGGATACACAATCTTCATTTTGTGCAAAGTGCTGATCACACATAGTGAGATCAGTATAGGCTTTGCTTATATATCTTTACAGCTAGGGAATTGAAAGTATGTTTATAGGCCCAACCAAATAAATATCGGAGAATTTTCAAAAATACAACTTTTAAGATACCATTATTCATCTTTATCATTGCTAAATACACATTTTCAAAAATATCTTATTTAGTAAAAAGTTAAAAACTCTTAAATCCTTGTTTTATATGATTTTCAAAATTTTAACCTCAAATTCTAAATCATAAATCCCTAAATCTAAACCCTAAACCCTAAATCATCAGCTCTAAATCCTAAATCCTAAACCCTAAACTATATACCCTAAATTCAATATCCTAAACCCTAGACCCTAAAACCTCAACTATAATCCTAAATCCTCAACTCTAAACCCTAAACTATATACCCTAAATCCTAAAACATCAAATCTAAACTCTAAATCCTAAACTTTAAAACCTAAACTATTCATTAAAAGTTATGGTAAAAGTGGTTAGTGTAAACATAAAAAGTGATACTATGAAAATGGTATTTTTGGCAATTTCTCATAAACATTTGGCGTTACAATTTAATATATAGTCCAATCCGATCAAATTGGTTTGCAAAATTTAAATTTTGTTAATATGTAAATATATACATTGTAAAGGAAAGATATATATATATATATATATATATGAAACACAAAACACTTAAAAATATTATATTAAATATAAATTTTGCAATTACTTTGTGATTTAATCTATTTTATTAAGAAATAAAATATATTAAAATAATAAAATATTACAATAACAAAATCATTTAACGAAAGACTAGTACCGTCCGTCGGATCTGAGAATAGACAAGTAAACTATTGGCTTTGGCCTCCAAAATTTTTAGAGGTTTTTTTATATAGGTATCAACTCTAAATTTTGAAAAAAAAATTACTAGAGTTTTTAAGAAACCCCCCCCAAGAAATTACAAATGTTCAAACCTCTCTTCATGAAATTCCCAAACAAGATCTTCCATATTCCAGTAGAATGTCTTCGAATTTATTCTCAGAATCAGTCCTTGAGCAGCAGTTTGCTTTTGGTGCTCCTCAGCAACCATTGAGTTTAGGGGAAGGTGTGGAGCATTTTGTCCTACAAGAAAACTGTAACTCATTTTTCATATTTTGTAAATAATCTATGATAGAAGAATAGAACAGCTTTTTAGACAAATATAAGCTCAATTCTCCTGAAAAACAGAGGTTAAGATAGAATACAAAGAAGTTACAGAACTTTACCAAATTTTCTAGATAATCTAAAAATCTGCTTTACAACTCTTTTTAAAACTCATTTCCTGAATACCAAAAAATCTCCTTAACCACTCTGATATCTCGTTTCCTATATCAAATCTTCCATGTTTGTAAAATCTTGACCTCGAGGTTTTTAGCACACCTTCAATCCATTACCGAAGTAAGCGTTTCTTGTCCTTGACAATACAAAATTACAAACCATCAGCCGTTAACCATGTAAGCGTGTAGCTTTGACTAGACGAACTGGTTTGTAACGTCCAATATGACTTATTTTATGTCATGAATAATTCATGTCTTGCAGTCAGTCAACGATCGTATATGAATGTTCTCATGAATGTACCCACTTCTCTAAAACTTCTTGTGGTTTTATATCTCTGTCACTTTCTTAAACCATCTTGATCTCAGCTCTTGGACAGATTCCTAACTTCATCGGTTTTCTTGTCTTTAGTTTTATGTCAAGCTTTTCAGGGTTCTATATTATTTTGTTTAGGTTTTATAATTGGTATTTCGTTTATAGTTTTGGATTGTTCTAGTTCGCTTTTTGCGGTTCAACTCATCACCGTAGCTTCATCGAAATTAGTAGCGAACAAATCTAAGAAAAATAATCAAAAAGGAAATTTATTCAAATAAAATAAAATGTAGTTTTTTGCTTGAATTTTGAATATTGTTGTAACACGTAACAAAATGTAAAAAAAAAAGTATTAATTTTAGAACATAATGGTTAGTATTTTTCAATTAAAACTTGTTTTTATTTTATTTTGATGCCGATTAAACAGAAAATATTGGCTAAACTCATAGATATTTTATGTGAGAATATATATATTTTACAAATTTCATCTCAAAAGCTTCAAAAACTATTAACACACGTCCTCAAGCTCCAACGTTAGATCAAGCACTACATATAGACACAAAAACCGTTGACACAGGTTACTAAAAACGATTGACATGTAATTATCCCATCCCCCTTTCTTCCGTTAATTAAGCGCTAATCTCCTTCGTTGCCATGTAAATACTCTCGAGAGATCGAAACTTCTTTTCCTTCATCTTCTTCATCTTCCGGGCAAGATTACAGCTGCCTTTTACGCTGTCGTTTCCGGTTCTCGAGCAAACATCTTCGTGTCTTCTCTTGCCACCTCCTCCACTTTCTCCGGCGGTGCTGCTGCTACAGCTCATCGTTTCTTCCTCGCTCAGCTGCATAAGCAGTTCTGCCGCCGCCATCTCCGTCTCGGAGAAGACCATCTCCGCCGATTCTCCAGAAAATCCCGTTTCCCCCATTGGATCGCTCATTTTCGGAAATTAATTAACCTGAGACAAAATAAACAAGAAATACATAGCGAGGCGACAAATATTTATTTATTATTTTTATAAAAATATCTTGTCGTTTTTTCGTTTTGTGCAATGGAAAAAAAGAAGAAACTACAAAGTCGGTTTGGTAAGAAGAGGAACGTGTCTTCTGAATTATTTATTTTTTTAGTATAAGAGTGTGGTGATCTCGTGCAACCGTGTGTATCATATCTATAAGAATATGATCGGAAGTTTATTCTCCACACCACGTTTTGTCTCGTTGATCCAACGGCTGTGCCAGCTTGCTATGTTACTTCTCAATGAGGTTTACTTTTAGCTTAGAGCAATAGATACGTTTGACCTCTATTACACCATTTTGGTGGATTCCACGTAGCCATTCCGATTCCACATAGGGAATTCACCTAAGTGGGTCCCTAGTTTAACCTCCACGTGTTGCAATCTCATATGTTGAAACATAACTTTGTGGAATTTGCAAAATAGAGTAATTTCTTACAATCGAATTATCTCATTTTTCACAAAACAAATAATGAACAAATGGAGTTGATTTTTACTTTTGATCAATTTTATTTAAAATATAATATATATATATATATATATATATATATATATATTACTTATTTATATAATAAACCCATTTTTTATTTTATCACAAAATATAAAACAAAATAAAATTGAAAAAATATATTTTAAACTTCATCTTAAAATAATATTTCCGTTTTTGATCAAGTTTCAACATCTTATAATTCATTTTATGTATTTTTCAGATATTTTAATTTTAGATCAATTTTGATTTAGCATTTTTCTAAGTTTGATTATGTTTAGATTTATTCAGTATCAAATATCATATTGATAAAAGGTTAAAATATCAAAAAAAAATTTAGAAGCGTAAAATACCTAATTTTATTTTACAAAACACCATCGATTATTTGAAACTATCCATAAATATTTTTATATCATAAATATTAAAATATTTACTTTCCAATATATTAGAAGATATAAAAATTACCCAAAATTAGAGAAATATCTTAATACATTTAGTTAATTTTGATTTTTAAAATATTGATTTGAGTTTTGTTTGGATCAGATATTACCTCTATTTTATTCATTTCTCTAAAGTAAAATTGACTGGGTTCTGATTTTGTCGATAGGTTTAAGTTTGGAATTATGTGTTTTGGTCTTTTAGATCTATATTACTAGGTGTTTTCCTGCACCATGTGCAGTAAACAAAATTTAAAATATTTTTAATAAATATAAACTATATTTAATTTTTATTAATATTATAAATTTTCTTTTTTCTTATCAATATTTTAATATAAATTTGATTTAACTGAACATTAAAATTAAGATAAAAACAATTTTGTTTATTTTGAATTATATTTAAAAATGTGCATGTATATATTTAAAATTATAATCTTAGGTATATTTTTATATCTATTTATTTTAGTTAAATATATTAAATAAATATGTAAAAATTGCATAACTGTCAAAAATTAAAATTAAACAATATTTATAAAATCTGTAGATATATATAAGAAACTAATGATTTTATGATTTAATTTAGTTTTATGAATTAATTTTTCTAATTTTTTAATAATATGTATATATTTTTCAAATATTTTTAATTTAAATGATATTTCGAAATTTGAAATGCCATAATTGAATATTTTTATTTTAATGATGATTTATGAGTTATTACTATATTTTAAAAAAGTCCAAAAATATAAATTGACAATAAATGTAATATATGAGTTATTACCATATTTTAAAAAGTTTACCAAAAATATAAATTAACATTAAATATAATTGTCCATGTCATATTAATGTATAAGAAATGTCATCAATTTTAGTAGCCATGTCACAATTATTAATCTAGGTGTTTTTCTGCACTATGTGTAGTGATGAATTTCTTAAAAGTTAAATTTTATATTTTAAAATGTAATTTATTAATATTATATATTTTATTATTTTGACCAATAATTAATATTAATATCATTAATTAAGCATAAAATTAAGAGAAAATAGTTTTTATTTGAAATTATATTTAAGAATATATATTTATATATATAAAGTTAAAATCTTAGATAAAAAATATTTATTTCATTTGATTAAATGTATTAAATCAACTTGTACAAAATTACTAAAAATCATATAAAATTGTATAGTTATCAAAAATAAAAACTAAATAATATTTATATAATTTGTAGATATCTAAAAGAAAATAATGATATAACAATTTTAAAAAAAAAAAAATTCAGAAAATTTAGAAAATTTTAGATAATAAAAATTTTATAATTATAAAAGTAAAATTATATAATATTTCGAAATTCAAAATGTCATGTTTGAATATATTTATTATAGTGAGATTTATGAGTTATTACCATATTCTACAAAGTTTACCAAAAATATAAATCAATATTAAATGTAATATATGAGTTATTGCCATATTCTAAAAATATTTCCAAAAATATATATCATCATTAAATGTAATTGTCCATGTCATATTTAACCAAATGACATGTCATCAATCTTAATAGCCACGTCACAATCTTTTTGTGAAAATGATTGTAAAGAAGACATGTGGCAAAATCACTTCTCAAATATAGACTAGGGGATAGCCAATAAATTTCTGGTTAATAAAATTTACTTCGCCATCCGTTACTTTTATTATCATCATATTCCAAAACGAAATTCATAAATGTGAGTGTACATATGATAATGGATATCTGGGCTATAATAAAGGCCGGCTAAAGGTCCAGGGAACAGAAACCTCACGAGTTCTAAACCCAACCAGAAAATGGAAAAAAAAAGAATGTGGCTGCTGGGATTCGAGCCCAGGTCTCCACGGCCACAACGTGGAATTCTTACCACTAAACTACAGCCACTTTGTTGACATATTTTAATCATTTCAATGAATATCTTTATAAGACCTATCAATCATTTTTGAAATAACTCTAAGCTAACCCTTCGTCTCCATTTGCTCAGTCACCAAACCAATGTAACATACGTTTCAGTAACTCTGCTTTTAAGTACGCTCATAACTAACATCAAGTGAAATCGTATAACGTTAACCCTTTCACATTCCTCATACTAAAGGCACCATTTAAGTACTCTTAAGTCACCACTAACCTTCAAATCTATCCAAACCACACTATAAAAACAGAACTCTCATAACCCAATCATCACCACCACAATTCACAAACACAAATCCCCAAAAAAAAACACGATGGCTTCTAACACATGTTTTTTCCTCTTCGCCACCACCACTCTCCTCCTCGCCCTCAACATCTCCGGCAGGATAATCCCGGAGGCGACGGCTGATCCCACCAACATAGCGGCGAGGCTTAACGGAGGAGGACTAATGGAGTGTTGGGATGCTCTCTACGAGCTCAAATCATGCACCAACGAAATCGTTCTCTTCTTCCTCAACGGGGAGACCAAATTGGGCGACGGTTGCTGTCACGCCGTCGACGTCATCACGAGAGATTGTTGGCCGTCGATGTTAACATCTCTTGGCTTTACGTCTGAGGAAACCAACGTCCTTCGTGGCTTCTGTGAGTCTCCAAATCCCGGTGGTTCTTCTCCTGCTCCTTCCCCTTTAAAATTTTGATGTATGCAAACATCTAATAATGGTTAATTTTTAGTATCATGTAAGTGATTAGTGGAGTCTCCTTTTAAAATTTATGGAAAAATGGATTCTCCTTTTGGATATGTCTTTTAACTAAAATCATGTCTATTCCACAGAATTGGAAAATTCAGATACTGTATAAGTTATCAGAACAAAAAAAACTGAGCAGAGTAAGAACATATCAAAATCCCAAGAAACTTGTCAAGCAAGGAATTGATTCATGTTTATGCATCCTAGGTAATATCATGGATTTGAAACAATTATCCCAAGAAAATAAAAGTTCCAAGTAGCAGACCATAGAAAGAAAGACAAGTAACTGATTGAACAGGAAGCATTCATGCTTCTGTAACCATCCTCAAGAAAACCATATAGAATGATTGTTTTATTCATATTACACCATTAGTTGAAAAATCAAAGAAGCAACACAAAAATCACAATCCTAGACATGACCAACACTCCATGGTCGACATGTTCTCTTCACTAAACTTAGCTTATGACACGGCGGTGGATCATGAACCAGCTCCTGACATCAGATAAAGCTAAGCGGTCCATCGTAGTGTTGATGTTATGTTACTCATAATTTCAAGGAGATTCCTGTTTAAGAAGAAACTTTAAACGCTTAAGGAAACAACAGTTGGTTTCGAAGGATTCGATTCGAAAAGGAATTTCATCAGTGCAAACGAGCATAATGTATCTGATCCGTTTGAGTGCATGTGAATACTAGTAAAGAACACTTGGTGTAAATTAGTATTAATCAATCTTTTACAACTAAATTTATCATTAGTATTTATTCAAAATGTAATCATCGTTACTGGGATGTTACATGGGAACTGAAACTGAGTATTAGGCAAAAGATGGAAAATAAGTGCGAGAATAAACAGTCCACTAGCATCTGATTAGTGAATGGTTAGAGAGGGTAAAAAGACTCAGTGGGATATTGGACATGCAATGTCATTACAGTGCTTCAAGTATTTGCTGAAACTGTGCTGAAAGTAATTAGCTTATAGCTTCAGTACTAGCTAGTACATAACAACAAACTTTCTGATCATCAGAAATTCAGAATATAGCGCAGAACAAGACTTGTTGAGGATGCTGCTTCAAATTTCCTTAGAGCATTGCATTTGATGCTTGAATAATAGGTTTGATTTCTGAAGAATCGACTTCTTAGAGATAAACCATAGTGATGATTGTTAAATGATAATCCTCTCGGTGTACTATCTGTATTGGGCACATACAATGATGAATGATGCATGTTACTCTTTTTTTTTTATGTATGTTACTTGGATATTACCCTTTTGCAGTTTATGAGATGTTCTTATTGGTTACATTACATATCTAAGTAATAATGTTGAGTGGCTGTACCGACCAAAAGCATCTTTACCTACCAAAAGCATATTCGTAATCTATTTATAACAACCACGTTTTACATTCTCTATTATAGTTAATTAATTAATTAGTAACTACTAAAGGTTGATTAATTTGGCATTATCAAACAAAATGGTTTACAGAACAACAGAGGCTAACTACGTTGCCGTCAAAAGTGTGTCTATTAATCTATTATATAGTCCAAGACTCCAAGTGAAACCATCTTTGTCAACGATGGCGTTAAACGTGATCAAGATCTCTCAAATCAGCCCTGCAACCAACTCGGTCGAACCTCTAATCCTCCCACTCACTTTCTTTGACCTTATGTGGCTAAAGCGCAAACCCACCGAGCGAGTCACTTTCTACAGACTCACCGAGTCATCTCACGGCACCTTCTACTCCGTTATCCTCCCCAAGCTCGAGCGATCCCTTTCCCTCACCCTCACGCACTTCCTTCCACTCTCCGGCCACCTCAAGTGGAACCCTCAAGATCCTAAGCCTCACATCGTTGTCTTACCGCAAGACACTGTGTCTCTCACACTGGCCGAGACTAGCGCTGATTTCTCTCGTATCTCCTGCAAAGGGCTTCGTCCCGAGGCTGAGTTACGCGCTTTGGTGCCCGAGTTACCAGTTTCCTCTGACTCAGCATCTCTCCTTTCTCTCCAGATCACTCTGTTCCCGAACCAAGGCTTTTCCATCGGAACCACCGTCGACCATGCCGTCATGGACGGACAAACGGGGGCAAAGTTTCACAAATCATGGGCTCATATCTGTAAATACGGAACCATACCGCAAGATTTTCATTTACCTACGCTTTTAGATCGTTCCATCATCAACGTTCCAGCTGGACTTGAACCAAAGATCCTCGACCTTATGTCGTATCTCGACAAAGGTAGCGCAAGAACCCTAAAGATATCTCCCTTCAAGGAGATCATCGACGACGTTGTCCGGATCACGCTAGAGATGAGTCAAGAGAACGTCGATAAACTCAAGGAGAAAGCCAAGAACGAGTCAACGACGTACTCTGATCTTCACTTGTCAACGTTCGTAGTCACGTTCGCATATGTATGGACCTGCATGGTGAAGACGCGTGGAGGCGAACCAGACCGACCGGTTCGATTTAGGTACGTTGCTGATTTCAGAAACCGGTTAGACCCGCAGGTTCCTGAGACCTACTTCGGGAACTGTGTCGTATCCATCGTTTTAGATGAATACAAGGCGAAGTTGTTTTTGGGAGAAGATGGATTCGTTAATGGCGTCAAGATTCTTAGTGATTCGGTCAAAGGTTGCGGTTCACGAGGGGTTGAGTCAATATGGGAGCAGTACGAGGAAGGAAAAAAGAACTTCAAGATGGGTACACAGGTGTTATCCGTTACCGGGTCTAACCAGTTTGGGATATACGGGTCAGATTTCGGGTGGGGAAGACCCGTTAATACAGAGATGATGTCCATTTACGGGAACAGTCAGATCTCTATGTCGGCAAGGAGGGATGGAACTGGTGGCGTCGAGATAGGTGTCTCTTTGAAGAAATGTGAGATGGATGTTTTTATTTCTTTATTCACAAATGGACTGGACGACTGAATAAAAATGGATTTTGATCAACACAACAATAGCTTCCTGAATGGATATTTTTTACACAACAATATCAACACATACATAGCTTACTGAATATTTTTTTTTAATCCAATTGAACTATTATATCATGTTGTTCTTGTTAGATAGACTCAGAAGAATTTTTTTATCCAAAACAAGACTCACTTTGTATCACAGCAACTCATCTATTAAGAAATTATAAATTTTTATTCAATTTTTCTCGTTTGTCTAAAAACATCAATAATTATAACTAATTCAACTGATAAAAATTCATACCACATAACACAAAAAATCAAAAACATCAAATTATATTTAATTTTTACATAGAAACTTGAAAATATTACTTAAACTGAAACAAAAAAAAAAAACTATTTAAAATAATACGAAAGAAGTATTTATATTATGATGACGAAGTCAGCACTCAATAAGAACACTTCATTAAAACGCCGTTGACAACACATTTGATCAAAGTACTCTATCCGTTTTATTTTAATTGTCGTTCTAAGTTTATGCACACGGATTAATAAAATATATGATTTATATATTTTAAAATAAAAACACAATTATCTATACACCTAACCATATTTCAACCAATTAAAAATAAAATGAAAAATCTTTTTAATAAATTTTATATTAAAACTCTAAAACAACACCTATTTTAAAACGATTTTTTTCCGTACGACGACAATTAAATCAAAACGGGAGGGAGTATTTTTATTCCCAGTAATCACTGAAACTAACATGACAGATTATAAATTTAGTTGGAGGTTACAAGAATGGGAAAATCCCTTAGACATCACAAAGATATAATGGCAAAAGTAGCACATTATTTTTGTCTTTTCTAAATAACGTAAATTAAAAGTTAGAATTACTAAATTATTCCAAAGCCTAAACCATTACTCTAACCTCATTCTCTAAATATCAAACTGTAAACCATAATACTACTAAACCCGAATTAAAAAGAAAACTTTTAATTTTATGATATTTTTGGAATTTTTACAGTGATATTTTAGAGTATTTATTTTCTCTAAGAAATGGTAACTAGTAATAGTCTCGAGAGGTATTTTATGGATATCTGGAAAGATAGTCACATGTTATCATTAGGGGCGGCGGAGGGGTCTTCGAATACAAGAGATCTGAAACAAAACTAAAATGAGATCCACATTTATATTGTAAAGATATAAAATACAAGTGAAAATGATAATCATGTTATAAATATTGATTAGTCATCAGAACACTTGTCAATATGGCAGTGTCAATAAATGCCACGTACTAGACACTAATCAGATTTTCCCTTTGATATTGCATCATCATCCTCCCAGCTGTCAGTTTCAGTGTTTTGTTTTTTCCTCATGTATTTGCTATAAATAGCACTTCTCGTTTGCTGTTTAGAACAATAATCACAACAAAGAATCAAAAGGCTTTTGTTCTCCTCTCTCCCTCACGTCACCTCTCTTTCCCTTTTTATTATTTATATTCTCTATTTTATTAATTTACAATACGTTATCAGCATGACGAGCTCTCTTATACCGACCGTTCTTATACCAAGCAAGCGAGGTGATGTTTAAATTTATGTCTTTAAATATATTTAATTTATTTAAAATTTTATTTATTATTCCGGAGTGAGAGGCTAGGCCTTCTCCATTTATTTTCCGGGATGATAGGCGTTGCCTTCCCCAGATGATCGTTAAGATAGGCTAGGCCTTCACGATCAAAGAAACACGTGGTAGGTTTTACCTCTGTGAATAAAAGGTCAAAAATGGAAGGCTAAGCCTCCTCGGACCTTGATTAAACGAAAAGGTTAATATGACCGACTATGTCGCCTCGAACCTTTGAAAATGATCAAATATGGAAGTCTAAGACTCCTGGATCATATGGTGGGCTGGACCCCCAATTTTATTTATGTTATTTAAATTTCTGCAATTTAAGTTTACGCAATTTAATTTTTGCATCTATTTTATGCTTTTAATTTCTGTATTTAAATTATGCATTTATTCTCGTCTACATTTATATTATTTTATGAATACAGTAATCATGTCGAATTTGACAAAGCTCGAAATTAATGCCCTGGATATTACGGGAAATAACTATATGACCTGGGCAGTAGGTGCAAGAATGCACCTAAGAGGTAGCGGGCTTTTGGAAACCATCGATAATACTAAAACGGTGTCGGATGAGAAAAAGGCTAAAGCCATGATATTTTTACGACACCACATACATGATGGTTTAAAAGATGAATATATTACGAAAGAGGATCCTGGGGACCTCTGGCAATCTCTTAAAGAGAGGTTTGATCACCAGAAGTATGTGATCTTACCAAAAGCCAAACACGAGTGGATCCATCTCCGGTTCCAGGACTATAAAAGTGTAAGTGAGTTTAATTCCGCTATGTTCGGAATTACTTCAAGGATGATGTTATGTGGAGAGAAAATAAGCGATTATGATATGATCGAGAAAACTCTCTCCACGTTCCATCCTGAAAATGTAGTCCTGCAGCAACAGTACCGGGTGAATGGATTTAAGCGTTATTCGGAGTTGATGCAAATCCTCCTTGTAGCGGAACAAAATAATCAACTCGTGTTATTAAACCATCAGGCTCGTCCCACTGGATCTGCTCCATTTCCCGAAGTGAATGTTGCATCATCCAGTTATGATAATTGGAGAGGACGAGGACGTGGACGTGGTCGAGGTCGAAATCATGGTCGTGGGAGAGGACGAGGAAGAAGATTCCGTCCGTATGATGAAAGAACTAAAAAGGACTCCCAAGAGAATGAAAGGGGCCGGGATGATAAAAAGCAAACAGAAAAGGTTTGCTACAGATGTGGCATGAAAGGTCATTGGGTACGTACCTGTCGTACGCCAAGACACTTAGCCGATCTTTATAAAGAATCCCAAAAGGGAAAAGAGAAAAGTGGAGGTGAAACGAATTTCATCTCTGATGAACCCGGGACATCCTTTCATGATTTAAATGATGATACTCATCTCGACGTATCAGATTTTCTGGTTGAGCCAGAAAACATCGATGTGTGATATAAGATCGATGTGATATAAGTTTACTGTATTATAGTATCGTTATCTTTTGTTTGTAAAATAGATGTTATATTTCATGTTTCATGTTTCATATTTTATGTTCAATAATATATGTTTTATAAATATTTTAAATTCAGAAAGAATGCCAGACTTTGAGACTTTGGATGGAGATATGTGCTTGGCGGATAGTGCGTCAACGCACACAATAATTAAAGATAGAAAATATTTCTCCAGTCTCAAAATGAAAGATTACGCTGGAAGCGTAAGTACAATATCTGGTAATGCAAAGATTATTATGGGCTCTGTTAGAGCGAAATTTTCAATGCCAGGGGGAACAATATTTGAGATAAGTGATGCATTGTATTCCCCCGAGTCTCATAGAAACTTATTAAGTTTTAAGGATATCCGAAAGAATGGATATCATATTGAGACTATGAGAAAAGATGGCATTGAGTTTCTTTGCATTAAGTCCGAGAGGAAACATATATTGGAAGAGTTAAGAATGTTATCCTCTGGACTATATTGTACAAAAATAAACATGACTGAGTCCTATGCCGTGGTAAACATGAAGTTTACTGATACATTTAAAATCTGGCATGAGAGGCTAGGACATCCTGGTTCAGTCATGATGAGAAAGATAGTGCAAAACTCGAATGGCCATCCGTTGAAACACGGAAAAGTTTTGCAAACGGGCGAGTTTACATGTAAAGCATGTTCTCAAGGAAAGTTTATAACTCGGCCATCACCAGCAAAAGTAGGCAATGAATCACCAATGTTTTTAGAAAGAATACATGGTGATATATGTGGGCCGATTCACCCACCTTGCGGGCCATTTAAGTATTTCATGGTATTGATTGACGCATCTACTAGATGGTCAAGTGTGTGTCTTTTGACAACACGAAATACGGCTTTCGCAAAGTTCATTGCCCAAATAATAAAGCTGAGAACGCAGTTCTCAGAGTATGCCATTAAGAAAGTAAGGCTTGATAATGCTGGTGAGTTTACATCACAAGCCTTTGATGATTATTGTATGTCAATGGGGATTTATGTAGAGCATCCAGTTCCCCATGTGCATACATAAAATGGCATGGCCGAGTCGTTGATAAAACGGTTACAATTGATTGCAAGACCGTTAGTCTTGAGAACAAAGCTCCCAATTTCTGTATGGGGTCATGCTATATTGCATGTGGCTGCACTGATTCGGTTGAGACTGAGTGCATATCATAAGTACTCCCCATCACAATTGGCATCTGGGCAAGAGCCAGATGTATCCTATCTCCGTGTCTTTGGGTGTGCGGTCTATGTTCCGATAGCTCCGCCACAAAGAACAAAAATGGGCCCACAAAGGAGATTGGGAATATATGTGGGTTATACGTCACCAAGTATAATAAGATATCTGGAACCAGTAACTGGTGATATGTTTACGGCAAGATTCGCCGATTGCCATTTTAATGAGGATGAATTTCCAGCATTAGGAGGAGGAATTAGAGAAATTCCTAAAGAGATTACTTGGTGTACACAGTCGTTGTTACACCTTGATCCCCCTACGAATCAAAGAGTGCTGGAAGTTCAGAAAACTGTGCATTTGCATAAATTGGCAAACCAGTTACCAGATGCGTTCACAGATACGAGAAGGGTGACGAAATCATATATACCCGCTGAAAATGTTCCATCAAGAGTTGTTGTTTCTGGGGAACAAACTGATGAAAATAAAATAAATGAACCTGGAGTTCAGTTAAAGAGGGGGAGACCAGCGGGTTCAAAAGATAAAAATCCCCGAAAGAAAAAAAAATTGGTTGAACAAAGTGAAAAGGTTCCAGAAGAACCTGATATTGAAAAATGTCTGAAAGAAGGCATAGATGAAAAGGTGCAAGAAAAACCAAATAAAGATAAGGATCCAGATGACGAGGAGAGAACAGAAAAGTATGAGATTTCCATCAACTACGCCCTTGATCAAAAGTTATTGATCAGAAATAAAATAAAAGATGTTGATGGAATGTTCTCCTTTTCTGTGTCCAAAGAAATAGATCACGAAAGTGATGACCCCGATCCAAGGTCCATTTTAGAATGTCAGAAAAGACATGATTGGGAGGAGTGGAAGAAGGCCATTCAAATTGAATTACTCTCCCTGAATAAAAGGAATGTCTTTGGACCTATCGTCACAACGCCTGAGAATATAAATCATGTTGGGTATAAGTGGGTATTCGTGAGAGAAAGAAATGAAAAGAATGAAGTAACACGATATAAAGCCCGATTAGTAGCCCAAGGTTTTTCTCAGAGACCGGGAGTTGATTTTGAGGAAACGTATTCTCCGGTAATGGATGCAATTACGTTTAGATTTTTGATGAGCCTTACGGCGTCAAAAAATCTTGAAATGCATCTCATGGACGTTGTGACAGCTTATTTATATGGATCGTTGGATAATGATATATATATGAGACTCCCTGAAGGATTGAAAATGCCAGGGGCATTGAAAGAGAAATCCAGGGAGGTATGTTCGGTCAAGTTACAGCGATCACTATACGGATTAAAGCAATCCGGACGCATGTGGTACAATCGCTTAAGTGACTATCTCTTGAGTAAAGGATATGTGAACAATGCGATATGTCCCTGCGTTTTTGTTAAGAAATCGTCATCTGGCTTTGTGATCATCGTTGTATATGTAGATGACCTGAACATGATTGGAACTCAAAAGGAGGTTGATGATGCTCGAACTCATATGAAAGAGGAGTTCGAAATGAAAGATCTCGGCAAGACAAAGTTTTGTCTTGGGCTCCAGATAGAGCACCTCCGAGAAGGAATATTTGTGCATCAATCAAACTATACGAAAAGGTTATTGAAACGCTTTCGTATGGATCAAGCGACTCCTTTGAGTACTCCAATGGTTGGTAGATCTCTCAATGTTGAGAGTGATCCTTTTAGACCCTGCGAAGATAGCGAGAAGATATTAGGTCCTGAAGTACCTTATATGAGTGCTATCAGTGGGCTATTATACCTGGCAAACTGTACCAGGCCTGATATTGCTTTTGCAACTAATCTCTTAGCAAGATATAGCTCTGCTCCTACTCACATGCATTGGAACAGAATAAAGCATTTATTCCGTTATTTACAAGGTACAGTTGATTTAGGGTTAATGTATTTTAGAAAACCCGAGTTTGGTATGGTTGGTTTTGCAGATGCAGGATATTTATCAGATCCTCATAAAGCTCGATCGCAAACCGGCTACGTTTTTACAATTGGTGGAACCACGATCTCATGGCGGTCCCAGAAACAAACTCTGGTTGCAACTTCTTCAAACCATGCAGAGACTATTGCGCTTCACGAAGCATGTCGAGAATGTGTGTGGTTGAGATCAATGAGTCACCACATACAAGATTCAAGCGGAATAATTAACAAGAAAGAGCCGACGAAAGTTTTTGAAGATAACTCGGCTTGCGTCGCTCAACTCAAAAAAGGCTATATTAAGAGCGATAGAACGAAGAACATCCCTCCAAGATTTTTCTCGTACATTCGGGAGCTCGAGAAAAATAAAGAAGTGGACATCGAATATGTACGGTCATGCGACAATCCGGCTGACTTGTTCACCAAGTCTCTTCCGACTACAACATTCCGGAAACACGTCGACGGTATCTGGATGGGCGTTTGCGTGACTTATGAAGAAAAAGCTATGTCCATTACTTTCAGGGGGAGATTACGTCAGTGTACTCTTTTTCCCTTGTCATGGTTTTTATCCCATTGGGTTTTTCCATGATTAGGTTTTTAATGAGGCATTACGTAATACTGATACAAGATGAATAATCAAGGGGGAGTGTTATAAATATTGATTAGTCATCAGAACACTTGTCAATATGGCAGTGTCAATAAATGCCACGTACTAGACACTAATCAGATTCTCCCTTTGATATTGCATCATCATCCTCCCATCTGTCAGTTTCAGTGTTTTGTTTTTTCCTCATGTATTTGCTATAAATAGCACTTCTCGTTTGCTGTTTAGAACAATAATCACAACAAAGAATCAAAAGGCTTTTGTTCTCCTCTCTCCCTCACGTCACCTCTCTTTCCCTTTTTATTATTTATATTCTCTATTTTATTAATTTACAATAAATCAGAAGAAATAAACATATTTAAAAAGTAGGAAATAGTAAGGAAAAAAATAAAATAAAAGTTCATACAAAAAGTTAAACGTGATCAATGTTTTAAAAACCGGACCGGACACCCACTCGGTGTAGTTACTGGTTGACTGGTTGGATCGGTTCAATCGGTCGAACCGGGTTTTCTATTTATGAAAAAATAAATATATAATTATATATCTACATATATAAACCGGTTCGAACCGTGACTAACATCTCAAATTTTATGAATATGGCAAAATAAATATAGTATATATAGTATATGAGAGTCAAAAATCTATTTTTTACATTGTTTCTTAAGAAAATAAAAAATCAATTAAATAATAATAGTTAAACATTAATTATCAATATTAAATTTTAGCTAGTAATAATAGAAAACACTTAATTCTATGTTAATTTTTAAGAAACAGGTTTTAAAATTAATCCGGGTCACCGGTTTTACCGGTTTTCAGCCGGTTCTACCGGTTTTTCTCAAATCCGGGTTTTAAACCGAACCGGCTCGGCTTCTTCAGCGAGTCACGGTCGGACCGGTTCGACCGGCCGGTCCGATCTGGTTTTCAAAACACTGATGTGGATTCAGTGATAATTGTGAATTTTTACTAGTGTTTTTTTTTTCACTTCAGTGTACAGATAAATACTCATAAACTTTAATTATATAATTTTGTTAAAAAAAATGAAACCTTTGAAAATAGGGGCCCTAGGCGTAGGTTTCACTTGCTCAGGGACACCGCTGATTATCATCAATCAAAACGATAATATCTCCAATCAAAATGAGCAAACTTTTCCTTCTCTCTATATATATTCAAAGAAATAGAGTATACGAGTGTTTTAATTCTGTTTTTCAACTTGTTTGAACAATGATCTTATAAAGAAACTATACATAGTAGTTTATTGAGTAAATTAGCTAGAAATCCATTAAAAAGTTGGAAATTAGTAAACTACCCTAAACAGTAAATGTGCAAAAGCTACAGTAGATATATAGTATGTAAAATTACTTTTGGAGCCCTTTGGTAAATCGCTCATAGATCGAGTTCATAGGTATTAGCTGTCATTTTCTCTCTCATTGTCGTTATCTTCTTCCCCATCTTTTTTGTTGTTGTAACTGTTCTTCTCAATCTTTTTCCTCTGTTTTTTTTTGATGAATCTAAAAAAAAAAACTGAATAAGATATGTTCCACCATAATGGTTTACATAATCTCTGGTCTGTATACACTTGATCACACACATATTCATTACCACAGTTTTGTATAAGATCACGAGTTCAATCTCGCGGGGTTCAACCTTTTCGTTTCTCTTTTGTACGAAGATTCCTCGAGTAATTCCTTAAGATGATCAATACGACTCCGTCTCAAAACTCTTTTGCGCGCAAACCGAGCAAAGATCCGTGCTGGAGTTTCTTATGAAGAAAACTGTTTTCTTATTACATGAAAGTAATTTCAGAATTTATTTCTTGTTGTTTACTATTTGGAATCCACATTTGGATTCTAATTGACTAATTCGTAGATGCATAAAGTATCTCTTTTTTTTTATGAATCATAGAGACATCTCCATTATTACACGTTTAAAATCTTATCAACTAACATACTATCTAGGAACATAAATTTCCACAGTGCTCGTTTTCGAAAGACGCTCATCTGTTTTTGTTTCTTTCGACAAAAACAATTTAATATGAAAGTTAGCATACTATGCTCCCACTTATCCGACCACTTTATATGTTAGCTGGTATTAACTTTCATTTTTCCAGGCTATTTGAAAAAATGATGGTAAAGTTATTTTATAAAGAGTTAATATACAAGATAGCAAGGTTATACTTCAATTTACACGTATACTTTATTTGTTAGTCGGTATTTATTTCAGATTATATCTGCTCTTTGATCAAATGCTGTTTATGATATTTTATAGAGAGGTGTCACTTGAAGTATATTTATGTTTTATTGTGCTAGTGAGTAACCAAGTTAAATTGTTATCATACAACATAAACATTAATATTCATAAAATAGGCATGCAATACAAGCACTAAAGTGGAGTACAAAAGAAAAATCATTGAGTATAATCGGTTCTAATCCATAAAAGAAGATAATATAATGAGATTAGTAAAATGAGATGGCCGAATAATCTGTCGTGTTGTTTAATCAATGAACCACGTATCATAAAGATACATGTAAAGGTATGAATAAAATTGTTATATGTTATTAGATATGTTAACATGCTAACAATTAATCCAACAAAAAAATTTGAAAACGTTAAATGTAGGAACAATTTCTTATACGCTATTTAAATTGTTTTTTTTTATGGTAAAACGCTATTTAAGTTGTTGTCAATCTAATAACGCATCTTTATGATACTGAATATGTTAGCAGTCTAACAAAGAATGTAAAATATAATAATAAAAATATAAGTAAAATAGTATCTGGTTAAAATTTTTATTGTTTTAAATATATATACAAATGTATAAGCAGTGGCACATTTGTTGCAGTTGGTACTACGCAGTTGGAAGGATATAGAAGATTATATCATGTAACAACGAGTGGATAGAGTTGGTGGTTTTAGAGATTGGATCTTGTTTTCGGATCACGAGTTTAAGTCAGGCGGGAGAAGAGGCATGTCCTCCGGTGCCGACGATAGAGATTTGGGTTTGAACTCGAAGAAGATTTTGTAAAAGAAAAAATGGGTTGGATCAGATGGGAAGGGAAACGGAGATTGGAGGTGGCACTGAGGAATGTGAGATGATGATGAATGGATGGTGGAGATAGTGGAGATTTCAAATTTGTAGAAAATGAAGATTCTAAAAATAAAAACAAGTTAGTTTACAAAAAATAAAAATAAATAAAAAATAAAAATAAAAACAAGTTTATGAGACGAGAATAGAGAGAGATGATAAACAAAGAAGAGGAATAATAGAATTTTTTCACTCTCGACCAATATACTTTTTCTTATCTAGCTATGTACATAATATAGGTAATAGGGGCAGTAGAATAATTGTAAATTAGAAATATGTGGGGGATGAATTGAAATGTGTATATAGCTAAATACACTATAATGTTTGTGTAGAGAGTGTAAATATTCTAGTTTATTTAGCTAAATTGTTTTATCATACCAAAATTGGACGCATTAAATGATTGTCAACATAACTCATAATGTACATTTATAAATAAATTATAACGTTATAGCAATGTTTGAAGTTAAAATAAAAACACTAAGTTTGGCTTATTTTCTATGGCAATTAATTTTTATGCATTTGGGATTATTAGACCTATGAAATTTGATGAAATCACATTTATTTCATTGATTTTTCTCGTCAAATGTATAAAGGCATTGTTGACCAAATCTGATATGGTATTACATAAGAATAATATATTCAATCATATATAATGTATGATTATGAAGAAGGTTCCGATAAATTAAAACATGACGACGCGGGAAGGCTTTTTGGTACAACAACAAATCTGAAGACCGGGACCTCCATCTACACATTCTCTTACATAACTATTTTTGGCTTTGCAAAATGCCTTGCAACTAGAACATGCATTCACAAAGTTACATAGCTCCGTCTCGTCATCGCTTGACGAACTTACTTGTCCTGTCACTAATCAAAAGTGTAACCATATATCATATATTATAATTACCAAAACTCAGTTTTGTATTTTAACGTATATGAAATGACTTACGTGAGATGAAAAGGAAGAGAATAGTTGATATCATAAGGAACGATGTCCCATAAACACTTGAAAATTTCTTGATATTCATCAGTTTCGTTAGATTTCTATTCTTTTATGCTTTTGGTTGTTTAAAGATATTTTTGAAGTTCTTCTATGCTCCTTTATATAGTCTTGATGGGTCAAACAAATATTTAACAATCAATTAAATTACAAAAGCCAAGAGACCAAGTTCTTTCCAAACAATTTTATCTTGAATAGTCATGGTAAAAAATGTATCTCCCCAAAATTACAAACTATTTATTTTTTTGATCTTCTTATTGACTTTTTTTTTATTGAGAGTACTGTGATTCATTGTTCAAACTTTTTGTCAAGATTTTAGAAGTTCCTTCATGTAAATTTGGATAACTAAAACCCCAACGTTTCTTATGTGGATGTCTATTTCTGCTAAAAGTCTAAAATTTAATTATGTTGACTTACTAGTAGTCAAATATATTATTTAGCTTAGAAACCAAAATTAAGAGGTTTCTGGCTGCTTGATTGTCTAAGCATTGGCGAACCTAGGTGGAGGATAAAGGGTGCACATGCCCCCTTAATAATTTGAAATTTAGTATTTTTTTAACAAATTTGATGTCTACACCTATATTCTTATGTAAGTTTACACCTATTATCATTTAGATATTCGGATAAAATTGTTTGAAATAAAATTTCAAGTTATTTTTGGGGCGAATGTATTTTACCTAAGTTAAGAATGTCGAGAATAGTTGGATTACTGATTAATTATGTGATAGTGTAGTTGTGGACGAATTTTGAGTTGTTAAGCAATATGGATTCTGATGCACTACACTATATTATATCATGCGATCATGCTATAATGCGGATGCGAACTATCGCTTAGAGTCCATTTGAATATTTAGAAAAGATCATTGGTAGGATGCACCTTTCCTTTAAAGATTTATCTGGACTTTTACATAGATCCGTTACCAAATATAGTTAAAAGTGAGTGGATTAAGATTGAGTTTAGTGCCAGTCTAACATTTTTATATGTCCTAAACAAAATTTGAACAACATGCTTTTGTATTTTTTGTTTTCTAAATCGTATTTTCCTTTATATCTAAAAATATTTTAAGTGGTAAATCTGTTTTAAAATGATAAATTTTATATATTTTAGGTATTTTAGTTAGTTAACAGTGGTAAATTTCAAACTTAAAAAATAATTAGATTTACTGAACATCTATATATTGGTTTAGTATTATTAGAAATATGTAACAAAAATAATATATGAAAACAAAAATGTATCTTTCAGAAACAGAGAGTATAAATTTATAATATAAGTCATGTAAAAAGCCTTATAAACTAATTCAACTCTTTTAGTGATTGGTGAAGATAACTCCATGAAGTTTATTTTATGGTAATGTTGATCATAAAAATTTGACTACACTCAATCATAATTGTACTAAAACATTTTAGTTCTGAATTCACATTTGAAAAATAACTATTAGGTAACAATTACTTAATATACTTATTAATAATTTTTTCTTAAATAATACTAAATCTTCATAAAATATTATTACTATAAAAAATTACAAATTATATATTATTACTATAAAAGTACAAATTATTAATAAATGTTTGAAATAGATGTACAACTTTTGAGAGATGATGTGTACCCTTCTGTGTGGGTTCTGAAATAGTAATTGTCCGATGTTATCATGTACAACTTTACAAGTGTCGTGATTTCAAAGGTCTCCTAAAAAGGTAACATAAAGTTTTTCTCCTAAAATCATTTGAATATGTGAGGTTTTCCTCAAAGTTATTCACCAATAATACTAATAATTAATTTTTAGATGTTGAGAGAGATCCAGTTCAATATCTTTCTCATTTGCAGAACTTTTACATTTTTTTTTGCATTTCTGAAAAAAAAATCTCCAACTAATAGCTGATAAAAATTGTGGTAAAACACTGATCAACACCGATGATCTGAAGGTTTTCAAACATACTAGTTAAAGCAACCACAACGCAAAAAAAAAAAAAACTGTTTTGTATATACCAAAGTAAAAAAAAAAATTAAAAAAAATAATTAACCAATAAAAAAGGGCATGCAGTGGAATGAAGTTTAATGTGAAGATGAAAGTATCTCTACTAGGCGTGGGCATTCGGGGCCCCAATCGGATTTCGGTTTTATCCAATCGGGTCTTGGTTTTTCGGGTTTATTAAAATCAGCCACATTCGGATTATTTAAAAGTTCGGTTCGGGACCGGTTCGGATTCTATCGGGTTCGGGTCGGGGTTAGTAAATCTTCAAAGAACCGGTACAACCCAATGTACTTTCGGATTTCGGTCTCAATCGGTTCTTCGGTTTAAAAATATCTGATTTATACCTACTTTGTAACCAAAACATAAGTAAAATTGGTTTGTTTTGGTTTTGAATACCTAATTTGTACCTTTTTGTAACCAAAACATAAATAAAATCGATTTAAAATAAGAAAAGAACATCAACCATGATCATTCAAAATCAGACGAAAGGGAAATCATAAAACGAAAACTACGACCTCTTGAAATGAGAAACATTTTTTACTGAAAACAAAATCTAAATTTAAATCTAAATATTCAAAATTCAACAGCCACTTTTAATCATCAGTCTTCATGTATTAGAACCATCAACCTTTATATAATAGATAAATATTTTAGATGTTCAATATATTTGAATGTATTTTGAATACATATTATGAATTGAGATTATGTTTGGTATATATATTTTTGGGGGTTTTGGATGTTTCGGGTTCTATCGGATATCCATTTAGATTCGGGTTCGGTTCGGGTAATACCCATAACCCGAAATACCAAAAAACAAGATCCATTCGGTATTTATGTCGGATTCGGATCGGTTCGGACTCATTTTTATCGGATCGGATTCGGTTCGGATTTTCGGGTTCGGTTTATTTGCCCAGCCCTAATCTCTACGCAACTCTACACCTATACCGCCTCCTCTTTCCTTTTATTTTTTTCAATATTCTCTAATTTCTATTTTTAATGCACTTGCTAAGAGACTAGCGTTGGAGTTTTTCTTTTTTTGCTAAAACTAGCGTTGGAGTTGGCTTAGGGTATCTTCTATTGAGAATGATGTATCGGAAAAGTATCTAGGGGTCGAGTTAAGTAAACAGGTTGTCAGTGGGATCGAGACTCATATGTGGTCGTATTTAATTGGAAACTTTGTGTACACAGTACATGTAATAAATCAAAACTGAATAGTGATCATGTTAGATTATGAAACATAAAACCTTATATAAAAGATATTTGAAGATAAGATTTAAGAATGTGACATTATTAGATCAAAGAAATATGATCAAATGAATTTATTATTTTTTATTCTATGCTTGTTTTAAAGCAATTCCGTTCTTGTCAAATGTATAAATTTGACAATTTTATTAAACATAATACAATATAGCCAAGATTGAACACATTCAGTCTTATATTATGATTACAAAGAAGGAGCTTCTATGGGACCATAATACGATGGAGGCGGACTTTTTTTGCAACAACAAAATAGACGATCGGATTTGGAATTTTCTTTTATACATAATGCTCCATAAGTTGACTCGCACTCTGCTTTGCATTCAGAACATGATGTGCTCAAACCCGAACATATGAGCATTTGGTACGAACTTGCTTGTCCTGTAATTGATTTTTAAAAATGTACCTATGCATTCAAAGATCATCACAATAATTCAGTTTATTTAAAGCTTATAAAACAAATGACTTACGTGACAAGAAAAACAAGAAAATGGTTGATATCAGAAGGAAAGAGGCTCCAGCATGTGAAGATTTCTTGCTTTTCATTTCCGTATATATGTAATTTCTTTTTATAATATATATTTTGAGTTTGGTTGTAGATGATTTTTTAAAAGTCTTGCATTCCTTAGTTAGTCAATATATATAAAGTTTGGTCAAACAAATATTACAACAATTAATGAAACAAAAGTTAAGACACAAATTTGTTTCCATATAATTCGATTTTGGTCTTATTTAATTTTTATTATATGGAAACCAATCATCCCTTTATTCAACAACAGATTGAAGTAGGCAACTGATTTATAGAAATCACGAAACAATCTCTTTACAGACCGATCAATCCAAAGGTGGACACAAGATAGATACTTGTTATTTTCGAGATATATGGTATTTGACTTATTTTATGTGGGTAGTGAAATTTTGAATTTGTAATTAGTTTGTTAAAAGGAGAACATTTATAAATTTTAGTATTTATTAAAACGGATTATAAACTATTTGTCTGTTTTATTACTTCTTATTTTATAAAATAGTTACAAGTTATTTGTAAATTACTTGCTAATTATTTATCTATTTTACTTATATAATATTTTTTTTAATTTTATTTTACTTATATAATATTTTTAGTATAATTGATTTCTTATTTTATTAAAGGTTGATATATCCTACTTATAGATGATTGAATCTGTGAGCAAGAAGAGATACTTGTGTACACCCAGCGACATGTGTGTCTTGCCGAGCCATAGAACCATCAGAAGTGACAAAAGAAAGTTGTGGATCAGTTTCAGGATTAGTATGGGGGGGTGAAACTGCTTTTGAGGTATTGATCACTTCTGTTTCAGAATTAATATGAAGATCACCCAAATCTTTGGCGAGGGTTTTGAGTCTTTAAAGCTTCACAAGGTAAAGTAGCAGTGGGAATAGTTGCTTGAGCTAAGACGTCCTTTTGTTGGAGTGTTGACGTAGTTGAGGCAACATTCTCTTGTTGTTGCAGGATGAAATCAATATTCACAAAAGGTACATCAGCACTAACACCAACTGTTACCTGGTTTTATGAGTCAAATATATACTGAATAACGAGTACAAAACGAATAATTATATCCACCCCTATCAAAATCAGTAATACACGACAGAGTCTTAACATCACATACTCTATCTATGGGTACTTCAAGACACATGTTGCAGAATCTTTTTAAAGTTTGAACTAATTAACAACATAGTATTATCAAAATAAAATTGCAAAGCAGACAAATCAAAATATGAAACTTTTCTTAGTTTCAACTTAATCAAAAGTTTACATGAAAAGAAAAACAAATACACTATAATTTATTTATTATAATCGTCATGGTGACACATGGTTGTGAATATTTTACAGAACATAACTTTGTGCTAAACATTATTTCTCTATTTAGTTTATTATAGAAAAGAACGAAAAACATTCGCCTTAGTAATCTCACATTATGTGGATTACTTGGAAGAAGAGTCAAGTACGCGAACGGGAACAATGGGTATGGAATCCCACCACTCTTTCATTCTACGGTTACTCTGATCGTTGCTCATGCGTTTACCAATACCTGATGTCATTACAAAGCAGTATATGATACCAAATATGATGACCAGCTTGAATGGCACCACCGCAAAGAAGCTTGCCAAAGCTAACATCGACGCCATCACCATGTTTGCATGCTATGATCCAAGAAGAGTAAGAGAGAACACAATTTCTAAATAACAAAAACTGTATATCGAATTACAAATATTATGTAGTAGTTACCTTGGTAGCCTTGGATGTATATATGGATCGCAGCTTCATGATTGTGATGTTGACATTCTGCATCAACTGGTGAAGTCTTATCAAGCCATATTGAGCCGACACAATGCTTTCAGTCACTGTTTGGTCAGATTCGGTGCTCACTGTTACCGCATCCTCCTTTTTTGTCTGTACCATCTTTTGTCTATTCTGAGCCATTCTAACCACCAACCATATTAAGCAAGCTGCTATCCCCTTGCCAACCCACTCACTGTAACATCAATTTCGTTTCAGGATTAATACCATATATTACAAACAGTTACTATTGTAGATGGTATGTTAATTTAAACCCACTTGTAGACGATTAAAATAGTTGTGGCTAGAACAAAAAGCGTACGAGAAGGCCTTTCCCAGTAAAGCACTTCCTGGAACCATGGCAATGCGTCTTGTAATGGCCTCATCAACTCCTGCAATATATACATCATTATTGTTGGTTCAATACACCATAAACCAATTATTCATATTTTTATTTTTTTCGCCACCATAGGATATAATATTTGATTTGTCAAATCATTTTAATTGCTTTTGAACACTATGCTAAGCGATCACAAAAATCTTTCTTACCATGAGAACTGCCACACTTTCAGTAATCCCTTCTTCTTCGAGTTCCGTTGTTGTAGCTTTAGCCTTCTCAATCTCCCTTCCCTCTTCTCTCGTTTGATTTACTGCACTTTCAAGAGAAGCAAGCATTTCTTCTTTATGATCAGTTTCTTTAACTATCTCCTTGCACTTAGCTTCTCCCTCTTCTTTTAATATGTTACCAAGCTGATCCCTGTTCATATTCCTCAATATGGAGCTAGCACTACACGGGTTTTTGGTAGCACCCACCTTTTGACTAATCTCAGCGAGCTCTTCTAGTACAAAGTCTCCCTTGGGAACTTCCTCAAATAAACTGAATATTAAAAACTTTTTTGGATCCGGGGGAGAAATTCTCAGCATTTCACGGGCTGCATGCAACCGTATGATTCCCAATATTGTTCTCGAATGGACTTCCCAAGCCTGTGAGGCAGCTTGAACATTGTATTTCTTCAAGAACTGGTGCATTAATGTTATCTCCTTTACAAGCATAAGCCAATGATCTCTTCTTGTTGAGCTTGTCATCTCAGGAAACTCTAAGACAATTCCATCCTCACTAAAAATCCATCACATTAAAAATGTATCAATACATATACTGATATACATATATGTAACTTAACACTATGTCAAACCATCCTTATGCATAAATACTTACAAATCGGGAGACTCGTAGACAATGGCCTTGTCGAAAAGAGGGGCACCCCATGGACCAGTGGAAGTAGGCTTTGCGGAACTGGCACCGTCTTTAGTAAGATCTATCTTAATTGCATCTTCATAGTTTATAATTCCCGCGGCTTCAAAGTATAGTCCATAGTTTGTCAAAGTGAGCCTACCTACAAAAGTCACGATATTTTGATAAGAAACTTAGCAGCCATATGACTCCAAAGTTGACATCCATAACATAAGGAACTAATAGTAGAAAACAAAACAAACCAGGCCAGCTCGTTTCTTTAATGTGGCGAACCACTCTCTGTGAAGCCATTGTTCCTTCAACATGCAGTATAATTTCATCATCCGCCAAGTCGACCCCTTTAGGCGTTGCTTGCTTTTGCAAATGCTTCATACACCTTGATATATAAAAAATTGTATGAAGAAAATAAATCAATTTCAAAGAAATTAGAAAGAAAATCTATATTGAGCCTAGAAACGAACTACAGTATATGTTCTATACTCCCTCTGTTTTTTAAAGATACATATTTTAGATTTTTTACATATATTAAGAAATCACATTAAAAATGCATTGATTTTTGTGAATAACAATTTTTCATAATCTTTAACCAATAAAAATCCAATAAACACAATTAATTTTCTTGAAGTTAACATATTTTCATTAAATAATACATTGAAAAAGTAAAAAAATGTATCTTTTTAAAACAATTTTTTTTCCTAGAACATGAATCTTTAAAAAATAGAGGGAGTATATAAGAATAGTTACTTGAGTATTTCTTTGACAAACATATCGTAAGCTGGGAAATGAAGTTGGTGGCCGGTAGGAGCGGTTAGAGTCTCAAATGTGTATCTTCCATTTATGACATCCACATGGAGAGGAACGATTGAGGCCAAATACACAAATGCATCTTCACCCACACTTGGTTCATGATCAGCCTAATCAACGCACATGAAAAAAGGTTGACGTACATATACGCTTATTACTTATATAAAAGTTGATCACTATCAAATTTTTAAACAGACAAGAATTTGCTTACAAGAAGCGGCATGATGTCTGAATAGAAAAGAGAGATGTCGTCTTGCTCCGGTGATAAGGTTGCTTGAACCCTCTTGTCTTCACTTTCCTTACCTACAGCTTCCTTGAACACATGGTAATAAAGTAAACATTCATTAACAAACTCCAAATCCAATACCAAGTGATTCAAAGTCTCAATGTCTGAAGATTAGGTACCTGATGAGACGACTCATTGTCATTAGCATCAGGTTGTTGCCAGGCCAGCATCATATCGAAGGTGAGACGTGTAAAAGAACCATCTTTTATTTTCTCAGGTATGTTTTGATCACAAACACGACTCGCCACCTTTGAGTTGCAAAATTCTACAAACTTCTTGGAGTAAGTACCTTCTGTTCCAGGCTTCCATTGATGCTCAAACTCTTCCACCATTTCATCAATGGTTAACCCTAGTTCCCTGTAACATCAATCATCACAAAACCACAATCACTATCTCAAATTAAACCCATGTGAAACCGTCTCTATTCTTTTCGCTTAACCACCAAGGCAACGAAATAAATCCTTCTCTTTCTATAAATCCAAACAGAGATCAATACATATATTGAAGAAGAGAAGAAATATATATATATATATATATACTGTGAGCATGTAAGAACGACGTCGTTAGCAATGGAGGACAAGTGCTTCATCTTCCTCATCGTGTTCTTCCAATAGCTAGTGATCTGTTTTTCTTTTCGCATTCGGTTTTGGTGACATTGATGATGATGTAAAGAGAAAGAACAAAAAAAAACTTTGATCACTGGCAACATCTGCATGTGCCACGTGGCATTCCCATGCAAATAGGCGTAAAATAAGAATCGTTGAAGAACCGACGTCGTTTCGAGTGAAGGTGCAGAAAAATAGAAGATGGGCCTCCAAATATTCTAATGGGCGGATAATGATCCAATAGCCCAGAAATAAATAGTTTCGTTTGAAACTGATCGAGAACTATCTTGAGTGCGCAAGAAGAGAAATGGCGGAGGAGGAGGCGATTCTAGGGTTTCTGCAAAACAACGATGAAATCCCACACTCGGGTCAGTTCGCCGTCGAACACGAGCTCGACCACGAAGAAGTCAAAAACGTCATCAAGAGCTTACAGGCTTTTCGCTACATCGAAGCTAAGGTACGTACCACCGAACATTTTCGATCGCTACAGGGTTTTAGATTGGTGAGAATTTTTGTGATTTAACCATCATTGTTTTGCAATTGGTGATCATGTGCATGCAGTTGATTAAACGGGAGTTCTACGATTTGACTGATGAAGGGAAGAAATATGCGGCGGAAGGCTCGCCGGAGTTTCACTTTTTCTCGGCTGTTCCCGAGGAAGGCACCATATCCATGGATGATCTAAAGGTTGATTGCGATTCTAATTTTCTTTTAGCTTCAGTGTGTAAACTTTGTTGTTTGTTGTGTTTGTAGAGAATGCTAGATCCTTGGGTATTCAATGTGGGAAGTAAACAAGCTCCAAAGAAAAAGTGGGTTGCAATGGGACAGCAAGTCTCTAGAACGGTATTGCAGTGATTTGACTTGTTATTTTCTTTATATGTTTAGGCAGTGATTATGTTGACTCAACCATCAATCTTTCTGCAGGTTGAACATGTTGAAGATAAAGTGAAGGAGATGCTTTTACAAATACAGCAAGGACTGGTTTGTTTCAGAACTATTATTTAGAACTCTAAACCAGATTTTTTTATAATTTATGGAAGCTAAGTTGGTCTTTCTCACCTTCAGGAACTTGACGAAGAAAGTCTCAAATCTCTCAAAACCAGGCGACTCATCATATTGACAGAGTAACTAACAAGGCTTTTCATTTTTTTTAGTTGTTTTCTTTAGGGAAACATTATTTAACGTTCCCCTCCTTCTTAGGAAATGGACGGGGTATTCTGAAGTAAAGAAAGGTCCCAACTATGCTCCCAAGAGGAGGAGTTTCGCCACCGATTTGACTCGAGAAAATCTGCAAAAGTATGTGGTACCACTCCTTGTGTTTTCGACTTGTTAATGATATTGTTGGCATAGTGCAAATAAGAAAGTCAATCGGTACTCACAACGCAGCTGGGAAGAGTTAGAGTTCAAGGAGTATAACTTCAATGCTAAGGGACAGCCTGTTGATGCTGGGCATCTCCACCCCCTTCTAAAGGTAACTCAAACGTAAAAAAATGAGCTGTTGGATGTCTTTACTTCAAGCTCAGTGTGTGTTTTAGATTTAACTCACAAAGAAATAAATTTTACTTGATGAGTTTGGAGTAACCATTGCTTTCCATAGCTTGGCTGCCTATTAATTTTCTTATTTTTGTGTGTTTCAGGTGCGGAAGCAGTTTAAAGACATATTTTGTCAGATGGGGTGAGACTTTTACCACGTTACTAGTATTTCTGCAAATTTTCTCTGCTAACCAGAATAATGATTTTCAGCATTATGTGGCCACAGGTTTGAAGAGATGCCAACAAATAACTTTGTTGAGAGCAGGTATCTAAATCTCTCTTTTGATACTCTCTCTCTATCAAAGCACCTCAGGCAACTATCTGCCTTCTTCACAATCGATCTAGTTCTTCAGAAGTGATTTTTGGATATCTTTAGCTTTTTGTGAGAAAGAGGGAATTCTCTATTTCTGTTCAGCCCTTTTTTTTCCTATCCCTTGTAGCTTCTGGAATTTCGATGCACTGTTCCAGCCTCAGCAGCACCCTGCTCGTGACTCTCATGACACCTTCTTTCTGAAAGGTTCAATGCTTGAATCCTTAAGTCACTTAGTTTGTCTGTCGGCTTGTTTGTAACAGCTCCAACGGTATTCTAACTCTTAATGCTAACATGTGGATATTTGATTGTAGCTCCTTTGACGACAAGGGAGTTACCAGAAGATTATGTGGCAAGGGTGAAACAAGTTCATGAGTCTGGTGGATATGGATCGCGAGGGTAACAACTTGTTTTTGATGCTTGTTAAGTAGTCAACTAAATTTTTAATCTCCCATTTCCACTCTGTACAGGTATAATTATGAGTGGAAAAGAGAGGAGGCAAACAAAAACCTTCTCCGTACCCACACAACAGCGGTGTCGTCTAGGATGCTTTATGCACTCGCAAAGGTCTGGCTAAGATTTTTACCTCATTTCAAATTTTCAATGAACTTGAAGCATATAGGCATTTACAAGCTTGTGGAACATTGTACTCATTTGATCGCTTTATTTTTATAGGGACCTTTCACCCCGAAGAAGTACTTTTCTATAGACCGTGTCTTCAGAAACGAGGCTGTTGACCGAACCCATCTGGCAGAGTTCCATCAGATTGAAGGTATGAATTGAGACTTTCGTTGTCAGAACCATTAAAATGCGCACCTTAATTTCCTATTTAAAAGTTTCCTCACTTTCGCCTCAGGTTTGATTTGTGATCGTGGTCTTACATTGGGTGATCTCATTGGTGTATTACAAGAATTCTTCTCTCGGTTAGGTAATTTTTTTTTTGAATTACTTCTACCATTTGCACTTTATTTTTGATGCTTCCGAGAAAACAAACGCTTATGTGATTGTGCTTTTACAGGGATGTCCAAGCTACGTTTCAAGCCTGCATACAACCCATACACTGAACCAAGCATGGAGATTTTCAGGTACATTCAAACAAACCATCGTCTCTAAAAAGGCCCCAATAAAAAAAAAGCAGACATTGAAGATATTGTGTCTGCTGCTTTTTATCAGCTACCATGACAAAATAGGGTGGCTAGAGATTGGAAACTCTGGCATGTTCAGACCCGAAATGCTACAACCAATGGGTCTTCCAGAGGATGTTCGAGTCATTGCATGGGGTCTCTCTCTTGAAAGGTACATTAGAGAGAGAAAGACTTTCAGTGCCATGTTTTTTTTTATCTAACAGAAAGTTTACTGATTCTTTCTTGTTTGGCTTCATAAACAGACCAACAATGATCTTATACGAAACTGAAAACATCCGCGAGCTGTTTGGACACAAGGTACAAGATCTTACTTACTACAACATATCTGAATAAAAGTAATAGTAATTCTCATTGTTATTGGTATACGCAGGTGAATCTTGCTACAATTAAACAGAGTCGCATATGTCGGATAGGAATCGAGGCAGCTTGATTTGGATACATTCAAAGTTCTGTACACAATCTATGATCCTGCAATTTTACTTTTTTTTTATCTCGTATATTATTATAAGACAATTAAAGAATGAAGATTTTCGTTTTAATATTTTAAGACTAATTCATACATTCCTTAGTTTATAATTATGTGCTTAAAGTACATGGTTTCATGTGACGAACTATCTATTATGCTCAGAGGAGAGGCAGAGAAAGCAACCTCCTCATCGAAGATGGTCTCACCCAACAGCTGAGAATCCTCAGAGTCGAAGACCATTTTTGAGTTTATCTTCTCTCCACTTTGTCTCTCACTCTCCTCTCAAATTCTTCATCAGTACAAGCCAACATGTACATGAGCTTGCAGTTAACTCTGTTCTCAACCATAATGGTCTGTTGCTACTTCAGGTCTTTTAAACAACAATGCCTCAGTCGCAACCTTGTGGGTAGCTAAATAATCTGTTCAAGTTTTATACTAACCACTGGTCGGATATTCTTGTAGAGGCTATTGGTTAGTAGAGAAGGGAAGTTGACTAACATGCTTCCAATTGCCTCAGTAGGAATACCCATGTCCCGGGAAAAAATAACCATAAAAAGAAGACACGAGAAGCTTGGAGGAAGGAGTGATGGTAGAGACAAAACAGAGCAGCAGGGAAATATAGAAGTAACTTATGTTTTAAGTAGTATGCATCACAAAGGGTCCCATGGTCTAGCGGTTAGGACATTAGACTCTGAATCTAGTAACCCGAGTTCAATTCTCGGTGGGACCTATTGTTTTGCTTTCTGGCGGGGCCTTGTTTCTAAGCCTAATATCTTATTGGGTCCATTTTAAAGATGGATAAGGTCATAACCACTGGTTGTCTAAACGGGTTTCGTTTTCTTTATTCTCCAAGACAAGATTTCATTTTGCTCGTATAGTAGAAGCAGACTGCTTTTTGTTCTTATATCTAATACTAGTGTTTACTGGTTACGACTTACGAGTCAAATACCGAATTCAAGGCGAGTAATAATGCCTAACCTTACACACAATAAACAAAGGTTAAGAAGGAACGACTAACGAGCAATAATGCCTAACCTTCAAATTTTTGTTTTTAGAACTTTTGGAGGGGATTCTTTCCAAAAAAGTGAAACCCATAACTATATACATGCATACAATATATACATATACACATAAGTTTTTAGATCTCCAATGGGTAGAACCCCCATTGGAGGTGCTCTAACTATCAACATAAATATCTTGCCTTGAAACTCCTATTTTTTTTTTCAGTTCGAACACAATTTGGAAACTCGTCGTGTATGACATAAATATGGCTGCTATACTTTAACTAATTCCAAAAACAAACACAGATTACTAAAAGTTTAAAGATTAAAATATCTAGCATTTCGAATATACCTTTTTCTTAAAAAGAATTAAATTTTCGAAAAGCAAAATAAATTGGTTTTGGTTCTCGATTTTCGAATTAAAATATCTAATTAAATATCTAATTACATTATTTCTGAAAGAAAATAAATTTTCGAAAAGCAAAAGAATTTTGGAAAACCTAAAATATTTTCCTAATCCAAATTGGTTTTGGTTCTCGATTTTTAATCCAACCTTGAAAAGGAAATTTTATAATTTGAAATCAGAAACCAAAAAGGAAATTTATAAAGAATTATAAACCATCTTAACTTTATGGTAAACCGGTTTAGGACTGATCCCAATCGAACCTATCCGACCCTGGTTTAACCATCGACCTATGCGACTTATAAAACCCTAAAACCCTTAGGTTATTTATTTTAGATTCCTGTGTGTTTCTTGTTCGCATCCTGGTCGATTTAGTTATTGTATTGAAATGATTTATTTGTATAATTGTTATTTCATTTCTAAATATGGCCGAGTGCCTTGATCAAAATATGACCGAATGGTCTTGTTTTTATTTGATGACCGAATGGTCTTTGCAGCCTAAATGGGCGCATGACATTGTTTCCTTATATAGCCAGATGACATGAGAAACTAACTGATCATTGTTTTGTGATGAATTCAGATGTCGATAAACTCAGATTACAGTGTCCTAAATCTCTCCGGAGACAATTACATTGAGTGGATCATGAACACTTTAGGAAGATTAAAGTTAAGAGGACTTTAGAAGTGCACCAAGTTCAACAATGATACCACTGCGAGTGAGAGGTCTTATGCCCTCAGGATCATGAAGAATAAACTCTGTGATGATCTAAAAATGATGTACAGCTACATCAATGATCCACATTATCTCTGGTATACATTGAACAACAAATACTCAGAACTATTTTTGCATAAAGCAGAAAAGGAATGGCGAGAAATAAAGTTCCAGGATTATGAATCAGTGGACGAGTACGACTCTGACCTTATGAGAATCGCCTACACTCTCAACCTATGTGGAGAGTCGACAACCAACAGGGATAAGCTCACCAAGACTCGTGAGACTATCCATCCGAGTGATGCGATATCATTATATCACGCCAGTAAGTGTACTACTTACTTTGATCTACTCGACAAACTGTTGGCAATTGAGAAGAAGAAGAAAACAAAGGCAGAGAACATCAAGCAATTTGATGATATCTTATACATACATAAACTGAGACAAGAGTTTGATCTGAGTATTCCTGAAGCTGGTGAAGAAGAACAAACCGAGTGGACTCATGTAGATAATGAGCTTGATCTATTCATTGAATAAGAATCAATGTAAGCCATGTCCAAAGTGCTAAAAAGGAATGACCGGTTTTGTTTTATTTTTTATTTTGACATTCTGAATTTTTATTTATGATTTGGTTTTCATTTCATTTCATCTTGGCATATATAAAAGCATTAATAAAAGTTTTTATCTTAATTGATTTGATTACAATCTTTGATTGAAAAATGACAAGTAAAATTTCGAAAACCAGTGTGTCTAAAAGAGACAACTCCTATGGCATTACTCTAAAGGGGGACGATTTTATTCACTCAAAATGAAAGCCCCATTGATTTATTTTGAATGGTTTCGAATGGGCTAAGAACAGAAATGTTCTTTCTGATTATATGTAAAATAAAATTGCCAAAGGTATAAATGATCGAGAATAAATTCTCCATGTTGATCTAGACTATGCCAAATGATCAATATAATAAGGAACAATGGCATTTGGTAACCAGTAAGGTTAGCCACGAAATTATACTTAACTAGGTGATTCTCCCGTGCTCATGCACGGAAATAAATATTTACAAATAAGTACTTTACTTTGTTTGTTTATATGTTTTAAGTAATATTTTATTTGTATGTATAAAAAATTGTATTAAATATCTTTATGTTTTAAGTATGATATTTTGTATTATTTCAACTTTTTATTTTTTATTTATTTTGAGTTGTATATAGACGGTTAAATTAATGATGATTTTTTTTATTAGGTTAAAATTATCGTATTAGTAGATAATTCAGTTTATCCTCTTATATTTGTAAATATATTTCATAAAATTTTGTATAATTTGATATATCTTATTTTAGAAAAATAAAAAAAGTAAATCAGATATTCATTAATAAACATAACTTGTAAAATATTGATAATTTATTCACGTATATGAATATATGCAAAATAAATACGTCATAATAATTGGTTGATTTAGTTGTTCATATTTTGATTGATATCATTACTTGCATTTGGTATATTGGGCTATATCATTTTCAATCATAATGTTTTGGTTATAATTAGACTAAAATAAAACAATTTTGCTAATTACATTATTTTTAGTTTACCTTAGGTTCATAAATATATTATGTATAATTTATATATGTTTTTGATAAAATATATAAGTCTATATTTTAAAATTTGATAGATAATTTATATATGTTTATGTATAATCAATCTTTTATATTCTAGAAATATTATTATCTTATAGAAAAATGTCTAAATTATTTTATTAATATTATAAATTTTCTTTTTCTTATAAATATTTTTAATACAAATTTGATTTAACTGAACATTAAAATTAAGATAAAAATAATTTTTTTTTATTTTGAATTATATTTAAGAATGTGCATGTATATATTTAAAATTATAATCTTAGGTAGATTTTCCTATCTATTTATTTTAATTAAATATATTAAATCAATATGTAAAATTGCTTTATTGTCAAAAATTAAAATTAAAAAATATTTATAAAATCTGTAGATATATATAAGAAACTAATGATTTTACGATTTAATTTGATTTTATGATTTATTTTTTTTATAATTTTCTAAAAATATGTATATATTTTTGAAATATTTTTAATTTAAATGATAATCCGAAATTTGAAATGCCATAATTGAATATATTTATTTTAATGATGATTTATGAGTTATCATCATGTTTTTAAAAAGTCCAAAAATATAAATCGACAATAAATGTAATATATGAGTTATTACCATATTTTAAAATTTTTACCAAAAATATAAATTAACATTAAATATAATTTTTCATGTCATATTAATCTTTAAAACATGTCATCAATTTTAGTAGCCATGTCACAATTATTAATTAGGTGTTTTCATGCACCATGTGTAGTGATGAATTTTTTGAAAGTTAAATTTTATATTTTAAAATGTAATTTATTAATATTATATATTTTATTACTTTTACCAATAATTAATATAAATACCATTAGTTAAGCATAAAATTAAGAGAAAATGTTTTTTATTTTAAATTATATTTAAGAATATATATGTATATTTATAAAGTTAAAATCTTAGATAAAAAAAATTATTTATTTCATTTGGTTAAATGTATTAAATCAACTTGTACTAAATTACTAAAAATCATATAAAATTGTATAGTTATCAAAAATTAAAACTAAATAATATTTACATAATTTGCAGATATCTAAAAGAAACTAATGATATTACGATTTTTTTTTAATTTAGAAAATTTAGAAACTTTTAGATAATAAAAATTTTATAATTATAAAAGTAAACTTATATAATATTTCGAAATTCTAAATGTCATATTTGAATATATTTATTTTAGTGATGATTTATGAGTTATTACTATATTCTACAAAGTTTACAAAAATATAAATCAATATTAAATGTAATATATGAGTTATTGCCATATTTTACAAAAAATTTCAAAAATATATATCAGCATTAAATGTAACTGTCCATGTCATATTTAACTATATGACATGTCATCAATTTTAATAGCCACGTCACAATTTTTTTTGTGAAAACGATTATAGAGAAGACATGTAGCAAATCACTTCTCAAATATAGACTAGCGGATGGTACGACCGGATTAGCCATCCGGATTTAAATTTTAAAATCTGATGCAAAGATTTAAAGGCACAAAAGAGTCTCCCATAAATCTCACGTGTGTCGTATGAACACAAGGGAAACTCATGAGGCTTCATTGTCCAAAAATGTATCACGAAAATGACATAAAATTTTGTGTCCTTACACAAAGGATTTTATGGTAAAACCATACATGAACATGATAGCCAAAGAAAACGTGATAATCTGGCTGAATAAATTTTCGAATTATAACCTATACGGTTTAGACTATAAAATTTATGAAAAGTCTTGAGCATCCACAGATTCCAGTATGTTTATGAGGGGAAGAGAGGATAACCCTATTATACATGAACACACCATAATCTTTTTGATATAAGAGCTCAGACACATTGTCCTTTTAAACCACAATAAAAACTCGACAACCATGGAAATGGAAACCACAATAACAGTGGTCGTGGTTCCTACCATGGTCGTGGTCGAGGATCAGTCTGCAGTAATATTTCTGGTCGGATACAACACTCGACCAAGTATGAACTTATAAGTTCACTGACTCTCCATACAGAGGTCACAAAGATATCTGGTTAAGGACATGGATTAATTCCCAAGATTTTTTTTAACAGATTATAGTATGTCCATGAAATGGAAGTGAGGACAAATCCACACATGTCTATACTATAAATCTACTGGGACAGAATTCTTTTATGAATCTAAATGAGCCATTGGCCATAGATCCGAGACTTGGGAACAGAAGATAAATTCGAAATTTATAGTCCATAGATCCGAGACTTGGGAACATAATAGAAATTCGAAATTATAGTCCAAGGGACAGAGTAAGAATTCGAAATTATATAGTCCAAGACATGGGACATACAAAGAAATTATTCATACAAGTTGAAGTATTAAGCATCAGGCCATTAAAGTAAAGCATAGATATTCCCATCTCAAAATGATTACGGGTCATGATCCAGACACCATCCTAAGATAAAAATAAATAGATCACCACAAACATTTGTGCCGTCTAGGATGGAACCTCATAGAAGATGAGATAAGATCGGGAATATATGTTGGATAAATAAAATGTTTTCTCAGAAGATTTTAAATAAACCATGAGCCAAACATGAGTGATTAGATTGTGGCCAAAGTACATTGATTTATACAAGATAAATCTGTCTATCCAATATTCATTAAAATGAGAAAAGCAATAAGCTGGAAAGAATAAGAGAAATGGATTGGTATGAACCACCATTGTCTTGGCAAGATCCTCGGACCATAGAATATAATCTTGGACGTCCATACAAAGAAAAAAATCATACAAGATGATAGCCAGACAGAATAGACCCGATGACTATGTCATAACCAGCTTAGCACCACGAAATAAATATTCAAGTTGCTATAAGTGAGTCTATAAAAATAGACCTGTATGTTCCATAAAATAAGGAAGCTCGGAAATGAGAGTAAAGGTGCATAGAAATGACATATCCGAGTTCATTAAAAGAAACCAGACCAGACATAGAGAAAAATGCTGGCCAGCTGAACATCTAAGGTACCAAGCCATGTAGATTGGATTAGCCGAGATACAATAGCAAAGGTCCTGGATAATAAAATCTCTAAATCGATTTAAACATGTCTGGAACGCGATAGAACGCGATGGAACAGTATATAGGTGTCGACACATACACATACATAAGTGATAGAAATGCATATGAGAAAGCACTTGAGAATAAGAAATAAAAGAGGATCTCGAACCCACACATAAGAGTACTCGTAAAAATAAATATAGAAATGAACGTGGGGTTCTAAGTAAAGAATAAGAGATGCGGAGACCATCTAACCAAGGGAAATAAGAGTCTTGTGAGGAATGGAAACCGTGAGAAAGGACATGACCATATTGAGGTCGTCCATATCCAAGCATACAGCATTCAAGGAATGGCTTTACTACACAAGGTTATCCATAGAGACTAAGGAACAGATTAGAAGGAAATAAATTCCTATGTGGTGATAGCTACTGCATAATATAATGTCTGGAAACACATAAGAAAATCACAGTAAGCAATATATAAATCCCTGGATATATAAAGGTACATATGACCTGAGATTTAAGAGATCAAGAGATCTAAAAAATGAGAAATGTGAATCTCATAGAACAACATCGTTCCTGCGTTGTTCATGGACTATCACAGATGCAGCTGCCTGCGTGTATACACATATAATAAAACTAAGAAATGCTTAGTAAGAAAGTTCTATAAGAACATTTCAGATTAGTCCATAAATTATGAAATAAAATCCTTGTGTTTATAACCTAAGAAAGGATGATTAAGTCCAACTGATTCTTGGACAGGATGTAATGAATATAATGATCTAGAATAAAGATCACAGCCGCATACATATATTGAGATCCATTATCTTACATACCAAGAACTGGATATGATATGGTCAAAGTAATAGAGTGATGAATCCATCAGATTCACGACCATAAGGATCCATATCCAAGTCTGACCTTAAACCACCTTGGTCCTAGGCAATTCCGAACCGTTCCATAGGTCATGATCCGACCTTGAAGTACCAAATAAAATGGAACGGCATGTTGACCCAAAGGAAGGCTTCCAGCCGGCCATGAAAGATTATTGGCATATAGAAATTTCATAGAGAACTTTGGTCAACCTCTAAATACGGAATGGACAATAGTATGATCCAAACAAATCGTGGGTACACTAATGATACTCATGGACGAATTTTATAAATTCAAATGACCAAGGATGAACAGAAAATATTTAAAGTCAAGATCCATTTCAAGATGGATGAATACTCCCATAGAAAGTCCATATGTTCTGGTCAAGAACCATAGAACATATCTGATCATTTTTAAAGAAATGGACGAAGTACTAATAAGTAAATATACCTCATGATCACTGAAACAAGTTCAGATGAATTATACATCAATTGAAAGACATTGCACGGAGGTACAATTCAGGGGGAGTGGTACAGGTTGTACTCTTTTTCCTTCACCTGGTTTTTGTCCCAATTGGGTTTTACCGGTAAGGTTTTAATGAGGCAACACCAAAACTCTAAGTTTGGTAAAATGTATCCACAAGTTCCGCATGTCTATGACATCTATTCATAAGTTCATGCGTTGTACTCTTTTTCCTTATCTATGGTTTTATCCCACTGGGTTTTCCTTGAAAGGTTTTAACGAGGCAACTTAAGAGCATGTTACTGACCCTGAAACTTATGTGTCAATCAAGGGGGAGTGTTGTGAATATATTATGTGATCGACTCATTTCTGTCCTTACCGGACAGACCGGACCAAACCATTTCTGGACGAACCGGACGAACCGAACCGGACCGGACCAGACCAGTCTATGTCTTACCAGACATGACCAGGCCCGACTCAAGCCCAGCCCAAGAAGACCAGAAGCTGGCGCCCAAGAAGAAGATAGAGACAAGTCCAAGAAGATAAACATCAAGAAGATTCATGTTTATCCATATGTAATTAGTGATTATCATATCATAGATAGATTAGGATTTATATTCCCTTATGTTATGGGATTTATATTTATCTCATTTGTAACTTGTATATAAAGGACCTTTAGTCCTTAAGATTAATAACACGAAATCACTTCCATTTACAACATGTTGTGAATATATTATGTGATCGACTCATTTCTGTCCTTACCGGACAGACCGGACCAAACCATTTCTGGACGAACCGGACGACCCGAACCGGACCGGACCAGACCAGTCTATGTCTTACCAGACATGACCAGGCCCTACTCAAGCCCAGCCCAAGAAGACCAGATGCTGGCGCCCAAGAAGAAGATAGAGACAAGTCCAAGAAGATAAACATCAAGAAGATTCATGTTTATCCATATGTAATTAGTGATTATCATATCATAGATAGATTAGGATTTATATTCCCTTATGTTATGGGATTTATATTTATCTCATTTGTAACTTGTATATAAAGGACCTTTAGTCCTTAAGATTAATAACACGAAAATCACTTCCATTTACAACATGTTATCAGCACGAGCTAACCTAAAACCCGAGCTCACTTAAAACCCTAGAAAACCCTAGTTTACCCGCCGACTTCAAACAGCTCGAACTCTCTAACCATGAGAAACCAGAAGACGAGCTACCTACCGATTTGAAGATCTTGGAGAGAAGAATCCAACGCCGAAGACCTTGACGCAATCCGAGTTCGGACGAGTTCGCAATCGTCGTTGCAAGTCAACCGGACAGGAAACTACAATCTACCCGATTTTCTCTCTCTAAAAGGTGGTCCGATATCTACATTGAATCAGGTATACTTATTAAATCCCTAGAACCATTAAACAGACCCAACTAAACCTGATTAACAAGAATTATAATTCAAAACCTAACACTGAATCCAAAATATTAAAACCCTAGAACCGTGTTCATGCTCATTGCATGTAATACAATGATCCGATTTCCTCTAAGCCTGATTGATTGTTTTGTGTGTTTTTCCAGGTTGATTATGTGATTGAAAACATGGAAAACCTAAACTAGTTAGAAATCGGAAATCTCAGAATCGGTCCAAAGTTGTTTGCTTGTTTATTTTAAACTGATCTCATGAAACTGTCTAAGTAAAATCGAACTAGAATCATGAACGAAAGAAACTTGAGATCATTGTTTAAAATCGGAAATAATGTATTAAAACTGATTAGTCTTTTCTGATTGTTTGATAATTAAATTTCCTGAAAGAAAATAAATTTTCGAAAAGCAAAAGAAAAGACTAATCAGTTTTAATACATTATTTCCGATTTTAAACAATGATCTCAAGTTTCTTTCGTTCATGATTCTAGTTCGATTTTACTTAGACAGTTTCATGAGATCAGTTTAAAATAAACAAGCAAACAACTTTGGACCGATTCTGAGATTTCCGATTTCTAACTAGTTTAGGTTTTCCATGTTTTCAATCACATAATCAACATGGAAAAACACACAAAACAATCAATCAGGCTTAGAGGAAATCGGATCATTGTATTACATGCAATAAGCATGAACACGGTTCTAGGGTTTTAATATTTTGGATTCAGTTTTAGGTTTTGAATTATAATTCTTGTTAATCAGGTTTAGTTGGGTCTGTTTAATGGTTCTAGGGATTTAATAAGTATACCTGATTCAATGTAGATATCGGACCACCTGTTTAACATGCTCTTAAGTTGCCTCATTATCTTTAATTGAACAAAATTTTATTTTTCTTAAAAAGAATTAATATACCTTTTAAGGGCGGGTATATTTTTGTTTTAATATAATTCTCATATTTGTGTTTTTTGTGATTATATTTGTATTTTTCTTTGTAATTATATTTGTGTATAAATTTTAATCCAAATATATTTTATTAAATAATAGCAATTTAAAAATTTATCTGGTATATTGCCGGTCGAATCCGCCAATCCGGGGGTTTCAATTTTGTTTTGGTCAAAAAATGACCTGGCACCCGCCCCATTTAATTTTACGGTTATCCGCGGGTTATAATTTTTTTAAAAAATAATTATTTAATTTGATTATTATAGAAATATAAAAATTATATTTAGAATAAAAAATATATTTTAAATTTTTAGTGGTTTTTAAATTACCATATTTTTAAAAAAGTGTTTACTTTTCTTTTTCTTTTTATTTTTAAATAATTTTCAGGTCGGCGGGTACCCGCAATCCAAAATCTACCAATCTGCACCCACTCCAAATAAAATACTCATAACCCGCATCCGCAAATTGATTTTTTCAAATAGTTGAACCCAATATATGATCCGTCCTTAAAAGGACGGATATATTTTTGTTTTATATTTTTTAAGATATATAATTTTTATAAAATCGAGACTGTAACCAATTATATCTCTGAATATCTTATTTTTCTCTGGGATATATTTAATTTATCTCTCACATCTCTTAACCTATAAATATAGCTGCAGAAATATACAAAAATTGAAATTGAGATTAGTATGTTAAAGAGTTCGATATAAATAGGCCTTTAAAATAGGAGTTTAAATTTCATGATAAGGAGTTTGATATAAAAAAATATGATATTCCTAAAAAAATAGGAATTGATCATTACGGAACTTCTTTGTTGTTGTTGCAGTTATATATCGGCATATAAACAGTTATATATAGGTTGTTGCAGTTATATTTATAGGTTCTATGTATTTTTTTAAATTGAACTCAACTATTATCAATTGGTCATACTACTAAATTAGTAGAATAGATATCTAGCATTTTGAATATTTATTTTTCTTAAAAAGAATCGAAAACCCTAACCTCTCTGTTACTCTGTTAGATACCGAAAATATTCTTGGAATATATTTCTCAGTTGTTACATAGTTAGAGAGATATGCGGGAAGATCCCTGATTTGTAGAAACCATATGTACTTTATATATTGATGTGAATACAACGTAGGGGATTCAAGGGAAACAATATATTTCACTCTCTCCCGTGCCGTTTTCTATAAATTGATTCGAAAGTCTCACTTTCATCTATTACACTGAAACCTGATAAGTCTTCTTAAAATCTTATTTCAAATGGCTTCATCATCAGATGTTGCTACTTCAGGTCTTTTAAAAAGCATGCGTCAGTCTCCAACCTTGGGATTATCCGACGTTCCAGTGGGTACCTAAAGAATCTGATCAAGTTTTATACTAACCACGGGTTGGATTTTCCTGTAGAGGCTATTGGTTAGTAAAGAAGGAAAGTTGACTAACATGTTTCCAATTGCCTCAGTAGGAAGACCCATGTCCCGGGAAAAACTAACCATAAAAATGGCACAAGAGAATCTAAGCTCAAGAGAAGCTTAGAGGAAGGAGTGATTGTGGAGAGAAACAGAGCAGCAGGGAGGTGTTGTAGACTAATTTTGGTTTATAAAACCATAAAACACAGATGGTCCCATGGTCTAGCGGTTAGGACATTAGACTCTGAATCTAGTAACCCGAGTTCAATTCTCGGTGGGACCTTTTTTTTTCTTTTCTGTTGGGTCTTGTTTCAAATCCTAAGTTATCTTATTGGGTCCAAGTGCCCAACATAAAGATGGATAGCATAAGCTCATAACCACTGGTTTTCGAAACTGGTTTTGTTTTCTTTTTTCTCTATTCACCAAAACAAGATATCATTTTGCTCGTATAGTAGAAGCAGACTGCTTTTTGTTGTTATATTTAATAGCGTTTACTGGTTGCTTGGAGAGGGAATATAAGCTTAAAACCCGATGCATTTCAACAAATACTACAGTGACGCAATAAACGAATGGCCTACTATATATATGCAGCTGAAGAAATCTTCCATAAGAATAGTATAGCCTTTGTAAATTGTCTGATTGTAATTACTCGCAGAGGAGTTATTGTATATGTAAAACACACAGATGACCAAATAAGCATTTCAACAAGAATTATCCATTTACAAAGGCAGCTAAAAAGAATGGCACACTTGGGGTTTCAGATGACAGACACTTTGCTTCATATATATTTTGCTCTCATCACATCAACAAGCTGCTTAAACTGTAGATGCAATAAAAAAAAAGGAGATCCTTCACCTGCAAGTTCATGAAAACAAAACTAAGCCTTGAGACTTAGAAGACAGTGCGCATCTACATCATTACCCATCACAGAGACACGTACCTGCATCATCAAAGAGTAACAGTTCGAGAAAGCTCAATGGAAGGCCACATCTCGGACACAAGCACCAGCTTAGTCGATTCCACACGCCCAAACATCTCATCTCCGTGTCTTTCCAAACCGATCTCCACGCACCAAACCTCTTTTCTCCCGTACTGAAAGCAAGACCAGGGTTTATTACAGACCAGAATCATCAACTTCCCACCAAGATTCGCCATTTTAGAGTCGTAATAAGAGCTAAAAGACGGCCAATCTCTCCCCCAATGCACACCGTAAACCGGTCTCCACCTCTTCACCTCCCCCTTCGGATCATACACAACTATCGGATACTTAAGAGACCGCCCAGGATCAACGCTATACAACATATCATCAACCACGCACGACGACGCTTGCCACAGACTCATAAGCTCACCTCCATCTTCCCACTCAACCAAAACCCCAACTTTGGGATCGAAAACCAAACAAGTACTCGGGTCCAAAACGAAGATCTTGTCGTCCATAACAGCGCTCGTCACGAACTGTCCTTCCCAGTGAGCACGTGGCAAGACACCTGGCATCTCACGCCACGTCTGAGTCTTGACGTCGAAAGCTTCGACCCAATCGTCAGACTTCTTCCTGCAACCTCCGATGACGTAAACCTTCCCGTCTATAGCTCCGGCCACCGCGCGGCTGCGGGTCCTCTTCATGCTCGGGAGCGAGCGGCTCGTGTGGAACCTGAAGTCGATGAGATCCACGTCCGACGTGGCTTTCCCGCCGACGCTTCCTCCGATCACGTACATCTCCGTTCCGACGGCGGCGACGGCGCTAAGGAGCCGGGAAGGGAGCGACGCGATCTTGCGTAGGTGGCGTGAAGAAACGTGGTCATCGGCATGGAGAGTGTACCAGCTCGGGCTCTCGAAAGGAGGGAACCCGATGGAGGCGTAGAGGATGGGTTCGGTGACGCCGAGGGTGGTGCGCGTCTCGTAGAGCTCTGGTGTGCGGAGGATGCGGTGGAGGTCTTTGGAGGCGAGGGAGAGGTTCGGGTAGTGGCATCTTCTGGTGAGTGCGAGGCAGTGCTCGGTGATGTCGGATGGGATGTCGGCGAAGCTTATCTTTAATTCTTCTTCTTCTTGCGGTTTCTTGTTACGATCGTTGCCGTTGGAGGCGTCGGGGACTTGAGACATCGTCTTTGTGAAGTCCGTCAGAAGCGGAATGATCATTTAAGAAAGAGAGCGTAAAATCGGTTTTTGAACTTGTCTTTTATAAGGAAACCATCAAACCACCGGTTTGGTTCGTTTCATCGCTAAACCATGGGTTCATTTTGATCATATAATTTGTATTGAAATCATTTTTTTTTTCTTCTTCTTCTCAGAGTACTATATATGCCAGATTTGATTCATCAGCTAAAATTTCATTAGGAAAGCAAGTTTGTGCACATTTCGTGTGTCCGGCATGTATGGATAAAATCAAAACCCACTGGTTTGGGTTGATTTATCACTAAACCAAGATTTTCATTTTGATCATATAGGGAAAGAGAATGTTATTGCAGATACACAAATAAAAACCCCAAACACATGGTTACTTCTGAAAGATTTTATTAGTTATGGCTTCTTAGCAACTCTGCTTCCAACTTGGATCTCAGATCATTTACCTGCAAGTTCATGGAAGTCTACATCAGAATTCATCGTCAATAATAGAATCACTCTCACTATCATAGATCTAATAATATAAAAACAATTTAGAAATGGTTTCAACAAAGTTGATATGGCCGAGTTGGTCTAAGGCGCCAGATTAAGGTTCTGGTCCGAAAGGGCGTGGGTTCAAATCCCACTGTCAACATTTATTTTTGCATTTTCTCGGCCTAATATCAGTTCTAGGGCCTGAGATATGGTTCGGCCCAATTATATTTTCTTATTTAAGAAAGAAACAATAAAGTCCAGCCCAGTTGTTTAGCCGGAAACAATCGAATACTACAGTAGTAATAATTTGAACGTTAAGGGGGCAAAGATGTCATTCCGAATAACAGATATTTTTCTCCCCAGTGGATATTTTCTCGAGACAAGTGAAAGAAAAATATCTTTCTCTCTCTGTCCATCTGCGCATCAAAACAAAAAAGTGTCACGTGATGTGTCCCCAACAACTCCCATTTTAAACCACACTCCTTAACCATAGTTAACCAATGTCTCTCTAAACCCGACCCAACCTATAAAATATCTTTAACCTCGGGTTAATAATATCATCACAGCCCACACTATAAATACATTCTTCGTCTCCTTCAGTTCATCACACATTCTCTCTTCACTACAAAACCTAGATCTCTTTTAAAACAATGGCGTCCGCTGATGTTGAGTACCGGTGCTTCGTCGGAGGTCTAGCATGGGCCACCGATGAGAGATCTCTCGAGACCGCCTTCTCTCAGTTCGGCGAGCTTGTTGATTCCAAGGTCCGTTACACGCAGAGATCAGACTCCCCGGTGATCTGATCCTCGACGGATCTGTTCCGATCTGTGTTTCTCTGTTACTTGATTCGAAAATTACTGTTACTATGTTCTTTGTTACTACTACTGTTACTGTTGCTTTTCCTCTTTAATCGGTACGTTCATCTTCCTGCTACTATAAGCTTGGAGATCGATCGGTTTTATAAAATTTTCATTAATGCGTTTGTTCTTTATTAAGTTGTGTTTGATTGCTGATTTTGTTTTTTTTTTTAATTGTGAACAGATCATTAACGATCGTGAGACGGGAAGATCAAGGGGATTTGGGTTCGTCACTTTCAAGGATGAGCAGGCCATGAAGGACGCCATCGAAGGGATGAACGGACAGGAGCTTGACGGTCGCAGCATCACTGTGAACGAGGCTCAGTCCCGAGGAAGCGGCGGCGGAGGTGGTGGACGTGGTGGTGGCGGTGGATACCGCGGTGGTGGTGGTGGTGGATACGGAGGTGGCGGTGGTTACGGAGGTGGAAGACGCGAGGGTGGATACAGTGGTGGTGGAGGTGGCTACTCCTCAAGAGGAGGTGGTGGCGGAGGATACGGTGGAGGTGGAAGACGTGAGGGTGGGGGTTACGGAGGTGGTGAAGGTGGAGGTTACGGAGGAGGCGGCGGTGGTGGTGGTTGGTAATTAGATTAGGTGTGTGAGACCGTTACGTTTCTGGTTCGGGTTTTATTGTTCTCTTATGTGTTCTGCTGTCTGGTTCTGCTGTCTGGTTCTGGTTTGTGCTGTTTTGGATTGTAACAGTTCGTGATTAGGTATCTGATATCTGGAAACGCAATGTTAAATCAATTATCTTTCTCTCAAGTTTTGCTTACAGTAACTGAATATCCTCTCCTCAATCAGTATTTCTTACTCTTGTCTTGTTGCAACGCAATTAGAGGCTCGTTGGTTCTAGGTTGAACCAACTGATACGCTCCAATTTTTGTCCCAGGAATGAGAAGTTCCTGGTAGAAATATCTAAAGGAATCAACCACTCGATCGTAAGAAGGAACCCAAGTGGCCAATTTAAATAACAAATGTTTTCTGAACAAAATAATGTTTCAAACTCGTATAATTTACAAGTTAAGCTTCTCTTCTGATCTATGACACACATAGATAGAGAGATCTACACTAATCTTGAATTCTTGACTAAAAGAAAATTTAAAAGTGATCAACCAATATTAATCACTGTTTATAAAAAAAAATGCTAATCTGCGTTAACCTAATACGACTGGGCACAAGCTAAGTATTTGGTTGATGAATTTATTGTTTGGTTTTTATTTGGTTGATGAATTGATTGTTTGGTTTGGCGTAGTTTTTTTTTTTTGACACCAAACACCATGCTTTATTAATTCAGGACGAGAAGGTTAGCCTGTTGAGCTAACCACGTCGGAATCAAAGAGTTTACATGGGAAAATAGAGAGTTACGAAGACGAGCGCCTTTAGCAAGGAGGTCGGCTCGTACATTACGAGTACGTGCTATAAAAGAAATAGAAAAAACATTAAAATCAGAAACCAAATATGAGAACTCGTTCCATTCAGAGGCCAAGCTAGGCCATTCTTCATCTTCATTAATCAAATTGACGAGCTGAAGGCAGTCCGATTCAAAGGACATAGAAGTGATACCAAGCTGCAAGGAGCTTTTCATTGCACACAGCAGAGTATTAAACTCAGCATGTAAAGGGGATGATACCTGATGCATCCCGACAGAACCATAGGTGTGAGACCCAGGTTCGAAATCAAAGACGAAGCCTCCTCCAAAGAAGCTCGAACCTGTCACCCAAGATGCGTCCACTTGGCATCGAGGGAGTGGTGACATGTTCAAGACCTCTGCGTTTTCTTGTCTTGGAAGCTCCGGTATGGTATTGTGCGACGTTATTGCTTGTGCGAGACGCCATTCTTCTTCTTCTCTGATCGCGTGGCTAACCGTATCCGGGGGTAGGATAGTTTCTCCATTGAAAACCTTTTCGTTTCGTGCTTTCCAAATAAACCACATAAGCCATGGGAAAGGGGCTAGGATAGAAGTAGATGTTCCTGCATTCTTTGCCCGAAGAAGTAAATAATCAAAATTTGCCGCTAGAGAGGTACTCGGGAAAGTCCCCGGAGAAGTCGGAATATCGGACAGTGCCCATGTCTGAAGCGCCGGTGGGCAGAGGAACAGACAATGGTTGATCGTCTCCTCTTCATGCCCACAACGGGGGCAGGTCCGATCGCTTCCGCAATGTCTATCGACCAGCCTGCTACAAGTCGCTATGCATTCTGAAAGAGCTTGCCATAGGAAGTGTTTGATCTTGCGAGTAGTCTTCAGTTTCCATATCAACTCTTTTAATCTGTTGGTACTTGGCTCCAGGACATACTGCTCTTTCCTCTCTTCTTTCAATTGTGAGGCCAGCTCATAACCGGACTTTACTGAATACAGTCCAGATTTTGTATAAATCCAACAGAACCCGTCTTCTTTATCACGATAGCTTGGCCGAATGCTCTGTATCAAGGGAATGTCTCCTGAGTCAAACAGAGCCTCGAGTGTGTCAAGCCTCCATTGTTTAGAGTTCTCATCGATGAGCTCACTCACAAGGAGATCCTGATCGCGATAGATGCCGACGTCTAGAGGCGCTCTTGCCGGGATTACAGGGATCCATGGGTCTAGCCAGACTCGTGTGCTGCTGCCCGTTCCTATCGTCTTCCTTAAGCCTTCCCGTAGGAGATTTTGAGCTGCGAGAATGCTGCGCCACCCATAAGATGGGGAGTTTGATGATCGTACCTCCATAGGGCTTGTGTGTCTGTAGTATCTTCCCTTTAAGACTCGGGCAAGGAGTGAATTGGGGTGACTTAGTAACCTCCATAGTTGCTTGGCAAGTAAGGCTATGTTAAAATCATAAAGATCTCGGAATCCCAATCCTCCTTTATCCAAGGGCTTGCAGATTTTTTCCCATGCTATCCAGTGTAAGCCACGGTTATTAGCTTTCGTACTCCACCAAAATTTAGCTATTGCTCCTTGCAGCTTGTTTATGATCTCTTTGGGAAGAAGGAAACATGACATAACATATGTGGGGAGGGCTTGTGCTACTGATTTGAGCAGTACTTCCTTGCCTCCTTTGGATAAGAGTCTTGCCGACCAGGAATTGATACGGTCATTAAGACGATCCCTGATATAAGCAAAGACCTGTCGTTTAGAGCCACATATCTTTTCTGGAAGTCCTAGATACATGCCCATACCTCCTTCCTTTTGAATCCCCAGAGCTTGTTTAAGTGTTCCCTTAATCTCGTGACTCACTTTACTTCCACACAATATAGAAGATTTGCCAGGATTCAGCTGTTGTCCGGAAGCCCTCCCGTATAGTTTTATAATACGCATCAGCTCAGCACATTGCTGGATATCTGCTTTACAAAAGAATAGGCTATCGTCTGCAAATAGAAGATGTGACACTGCCGGGCTTGCTCTAGCAACCTTTAAACCTGTTATCCGTCCCTCATCCTCTGCTCCCTTCAGCTGAGATATCAGAGCTTCTGTTAACAAGATGAACAGAAAAGGGGATAGGGGGTCGCCTTGGCGTAAGCCCCGGGAGGGTTGTATATTCCCTTTTGGTTCACCATTCAGCAGGATTTGATACGATACCGACGAGACACACCAATGTATCCAGGAAACCCATGTCTCCGCGAATCCCATCTTTAGTAACAGTGCTTCTAGGAAGTTCCATTCCACGCGGTCATAGGCTTTGCTCATATCTGTTTTTATCGCCACAAATTTCGCCTTACACATAGGGTTGGTACGTAAGGCATGGAAGGCCTCTTGTGCCAGGAGTATGTTATTTGATATAAGGCGTTTTGCTACAAAAGCAGATTGTGTCTCCGAAATCAGTTTCGGGAGGATCTTCTTAAGGCGGAAACATAGAATCTTCGAGATGATCTTATAACTCACATTACAAAGGCTGATCGGACGAAACTCAGCCATATCCATCGGTCTCTCTGTCTTGGGGATCAAACAAATATTGGTTTGATTAAGATGAGGATCAAAGGATCTCGTGGCGAAGAACTCTTTTACCATAGATATTATTGCTTTAGCCGTGACCTCCCAAAATCTTTGATAAAAGAGTCCTGTCATACCGTCCGGACCTGGTGCCTTATCCGGGTTTATATTCTCGATGGCTTTCTTAATCTCAGCATCGGAAGGGGAACACGTTAAAGCCTCATTCATGGCTGGTGTTACTTTCACGGTAATGTACCGGAGGGCTTCTTCAAAATCTGATGACTGCGAGGATGTAAACAAGGTTTGAAAGTATTCTGTTGCTGTCTTCTCTATACTCTCTTCGGTTTCCGCCCATCCTCCAGTGGGGATCTTTAACTTAGTAATACGATTACGAGCGCGTCTTTTTTTTGTTATGGCATGAAAGAACTTGGTGTTCCTATCTCCATCTTTTAACCATAGCGCACGGCTCTTTTGTCTCCAATATAGTTCCTCTTCTCGGAAAGCAGTACAGAGGTTCCACTTTAGGTTCAGAAGCTCTGCACTCGTAATATTATCATCCACATGGGCTTGTTCGAGTTGTTCCTTGATGATCTCAATCTTCTTTGGCGTAGTTATGATGATATCACATAGAGTTTTTGGCTGGGAATTCTATCAGGATTTTTCCTTCATAAAAGGAGAGATTAGTAGATGATTCCCAATTCTCTCCTTTTTAAAAATGCAAAATAAAACCATGCTATTGGAATGATGAAAATGTAATTTTCTTTCGAGTATGTGCCATATGATGCCATAGTATGTGTAATACTAGTGTCCGAATCATTCAGTTTCCCACATCTCCTAGTATATGATATATATATACTATATGCTCACAACTTGTTTTATGTAAGAGTTTGTTCCTGGAGTTGTTCCTGCAAAGACCAGACCCCCTGGTGGTTAGAGCTGCATCGCTTGTAAAAAATATATACAGTATAAACTCTTTAAATTAATAATCGATAGATTAATATCTCTATCAATTAATATAATTTTATAGTCCTAAATTGAGTTTTTGATTCAATTAGGATCTCGATAAATTAATAATCTCTATAAATTAATAAAAATTTATAGTTTTGGTGTATGGGACTATGCGGCAGATCCACCACCGCCACTGGCTCAGCCGACATTGTTTTTGCGTCTATCACATTCAAACATGATTTCCTACCAATTTTCAATCAAACATATTATTGTACCAGAAAGACAAAATAAAAAAAATTTGATAAATAATGACTACCCCTGTGTTTTCATCATGAACAAAGAAGATCAAGTAACCATCATTTTCTTCTCCTGCCTCACGAGGGACATATACAATGATTCAATTAGCTTTTCTGGTGATGATTCTAAGACGTGTTTGACCTGCCATATCCCACTGAATAATCGGTTATGGTAATAACTTTGTTTTTATTTCACAAATTACTTACACCTGCCTCCTAAATTAAGAAATGAAAATTCCAAAATATTTCTACATGGTTTAAAGTAATAAATGGAAATACCAAAGCTCTTATACATTATTCCTCATTGACAATGCACATAAGTCTTCCGTTTTTTGTTTATTTTCCCACTGATGCTTCTCTTATAATAGCTCCTACAAAAACTGTAAGAACCACATCAATCTTTTATCTGAGAATGTTGAATTCTCTTGATTGATGCGTCTGAACGTTACGAACCATATATAAAAAATGCTCAAGGATTATCAACCCTTACTTCTCGTCTTGATGTGGGGATGCTCAATGGTCCATGTAGTAAAAATCACCAAATACAGTATAACCTCTTTAAATTATACTCTATAAATTAATATATACTAAAATCTCTATAAAACAATAAAATTTTAATTTTAAATTGAGTGTAGTCCCAACATTATTAATTTATAGTGTACTCCCAGCATTATTAATTTATAGTTTTAAATTGAGTGTAGTCCCAACATTATAAAATAATATAATTTATAGTTTTAAATCTCTAATGATTTCTATAAATTAATAAAAATTTATAGTTTTGGTGTAATCCCAACATTATTAATTTATAGAGGTTTCACTGTATATTTAGTCATCATTTTCATTAGTTTAACATCTAACTGCAATATAAACAACTGAGACATTTATAAATATTTTTAATTTTTCTATAAATTATAGTTAAATCATAATATTATATATTACATTGAGGGTGTCCAATCTGGATATCGGTTTGGTCGGTTCAGTTTTCTTTTTTTTTTGGTTTTTTTTTTTATTTTTCGGTTTATAAAAAAAACTACCATATTAAAACCATATCCACTTAGGCTTGGTATGGTTTATGTACCATCGATTTTTTGTTTAGTCAGTTTATACTAAAAATCATAAATATATTTAGTTTTTGAATAAAATTTTGTGAATTTTATGTCGGCTTTAATATAACACGAAAATATTGGTTTTCAAATAGATTATTTTTTCTTTTTTCTTTTACTATTTAAATAATTTATAAACATATTAAGTTAATATTAGTTATAGTTTTTATAGAATAAAATAAAAAAATTAGTAATCCATAATACTATTAAATAAGTAAATATTAGCACACATATTTGACAACAATAAAATTATGTTTTGCTTAGTTTGATAAGAAAAAAAAACTTTTAACTTAAAATAAAATATTAAATTACTAAAATGACATTTTAAATATGAAGATCTATCAACAAAATAAATTATGTATATACTATTAATTATATTGTATATTATACATATACATATTATATAATATACATATAATTATAGTATTATATTTTAATTGATCGGTTTATTCAGTTTATTTTGTTTGATTGATTTATATACCAAACTATATCTATATACAACGATTTCTTATAAATAAAATCTATTATGTTCAGTATTACCAAATCTAAACTATTTTTCTATTTCGGTTTGGTTTTAGTTAGTACGATAAATTCGGTTTTGCCGGATTAGACACCCCTAATTACAAGTAAAAAACAATTAGAAGTGGAAGCCTCCTTGTTCTATTGGTTTGACTAAAGGTTAACTAATGCTTCTACACACGGAGCATATAACGGTTCCGAGCGGTGCAGTCAGGGGCAAATTCTCATACAGGTGACATAATTGTCGCTGTAAAATCATCTATGTAATATATTCATCGTTCTAATAGCATAATTAATCAGACGTTCCAAAAATGCAATTAGAAAAGAAGAGCAAAAACATAATCATATTAGTATTTGTGAAAATTGCCAAAACGGAACAAAAAACAGCTTGGTTGTCCCTTTGATATAAAACTATTTTGTCCATATTGTCCATTTTGTCTCCCTTTTATCCTTTCTATTTCTAAAAATTAATCCAATAAATAGTTTTGTGAATCAAAATAATTATAAAATATAAACAATTAATAAAACACCTCATATACACAAACGAATATTTTTTTTTGTTGAAAACTTTAATCAATAAAAAATTTAAATTACATTCTACTAAAAGTAGATTACATCTTCAATGGAAAATGATTTAGTAGAAAACGAATTCGAGATTAAACATGTTCATCTATTTTTTAGAACGAACAATCTACTTTTTATTAAAATTCTAAATAAGAGGAATGTGAATTCTACTATTCATAAAGATAGTCATTTTCATGTGGAATATATGCTCTACTTTTATGAAGTATTCTAAAGTTTCGGGAATGCAAAATCTGGAATCTACTCATACGTCTACCTGAGGTAGAAATTGCATTCACAATTTTTGTCATTGTTCTAAAAAAGTAGAAAGTGTTTTCTACGGATAAGAAAATTTGTTTATTGCAAAAATTAAGGAAATGTCGGTTAAGTAAATATTCTAAAAATAGCCTAAAAATATTCTAACTTCCTAAAACATGTTTTAAGCGATTTTTTGTCAAAATATAAAAAATGATTTTCCATTTTCTACTTCATCAATCTATGATATTTCCATAGTTTGTCTTGTGATTTTCACAAACTCTTGTTCTATTTTTCTTTTAAAGTTTAATAAAACTAAAAAGTTTACACACGTTTTAAACTTTTTATAAAAATAAAACTTTGTAAACGTTTTTTATAAAGTTTACTAAAATTTTTTTTTTTTAATTTTTTATAAAACTTTGTAAACGTTTTTACTAAAATTATTTTTTAATTTTTTATATTCATTTATATAAAGTTTACAAAGTTTTTTGTATTAAATTTTTGTTAAAACATTTTAAAATTTTTATTTTATTAAAAAGCATGATAAAAATAAAACTTTGTAAACTGTTTTTATAAAATTTGTTTAAAGTTTTTATTAAAAAGTTTTTGTAAAGTTTTATTTTTATTTTTATAAAATTTACAAAGTTTGTTTTACTAAAGTTTTATTAAAAACGTCTTAAACTTTTTATAAAAATAAAAATTTGTAAAATGTCTTTTTGTAAAGTTTATTTAACGTTTTTTATCAAAACAAATTTGTAAATTATTTTTATATTTATAAATTTTACAAATTTTATTTTTATTCGAAACTTTATAAAAGTTTTATTTCTATTTCCCCTTTTAAAACGTTTTTAATTATTATTTTTAAAATTCTATTAGTTTAATTTGTTTAACTAGATTAATCAAGAGTTAGTTTTGGGATTATGAAAAAAAATTATACTAAAGAGACAACTAAATAATGATTTTATATTATAGGGACAACCATGTTGAATTTTTTTTCCATTTTGACAATTTTCCCTTAGCATTTCTGATTTAATGGTGTAGAATGTGCATCTAATCTATTAAAAGGGGGAATACAAATATAAAGTACCATTTAGTTTTCACAATTATTTACAATATTATGCCACTGAAGTTATTAACTAATTTACCTTTTATGATTATTTGTCTTTTATGTTTAATTAATGTATTTCCAAAACCAAATTCTAAAAATATGGAAACAATAATTAATAAACCTAACATATAATATTCATTGTTTTTTTCCTATTTTATTATTTCTGTGTGTGTTTGGAAATAATTAATAAACCTAACATTAAATAGTTAATGAACAATATTTTTTGATGAAATTTCAAATTTATTGAATGATCAAAAAGAATGATTGTTATTTACATCCTACACCTCAAAAAGGAAAATAAACTTAAAATTCTTCTATACTCTAGCTTGTGTGATGAAACCACCTTTGTAGCAGCCCTGCATACTTATGATCATGGGTATACTTCAGAGACACAATTCTTGTCCTCACAGCCTTTTCAACTTTTCTCTTCATTTGCTCTATAGTTGTTCTTGGGTTTTGATGTCTCCTTCCATTCCTCTCTCTCCATATATGATAGATGGTGGTCTGAAAAAGTAATTTGGATAGTATAGAGTCCATACCATGGTTCATACCACTCAGATGCTGAACTGTCCACTCCCAATCCGGATTGATGTCTCGACCCAAGAGTCCTTTTGCCAAAGCTTCCCATACTGTGTACGAGTAGGGACATGCAAAGAATAAGTGCTCTCTTGTTTCATCCCTTTCTCCACATAATTCACATCCATGCTCATGTTAATGAACAATATTGTTTTAAAATTTATGTAATTATATTTTTATTATTTATTAGTAATAACTAAAAATAAAAGTCACATAAAAAGAATCATTGATGTATTATATAAATATATTATGTTACATATATTTTCATATAAATAATACCCTAATGTAAGTTCAGTATGATAAATGTTAAAAGTATAAAATATACAGCACCATAAATTTTAAATGATATATACAACTATTTTATTATACATTATCATAAAATTTCGATCCATAAAAAAAATACATTTGTAAGTATATATAGGTCATTTTCTAAAAAAAGTATAGATGATGCTATTGGTGGTTTAACATGACAAAATAAAATTCTCAATATAAACTATAAATTCTTGTATTTAGAAATGTCATATTAAACAATATTTAATCGGGTAAATTTTTTTAAAAAATTATATTTTCACTTACACAAATAAATACCTATTACAAATTTAGATCACATTCCTAACTATATTGGCTAATTAAAAATTTCAAAGAAAATATATACTTTTTTGAAAATCTTGATAACCATGTTTAAATCCATTTATTTAATATCTTCATAATCTTTAATATAACAATTGTATTTTGAAAGTTAACCAAGAAGCAATTAAAATTAAACATTATACTCTAAATCAATTAAGTTGACATATACAGTCGGTCAATGCAGTCATTTTGTACGCCTTCTCTATTTTGAAAACTATATATACAACTATACAAATCTAATATTCTATGGAATAAATTGACTACAATATTTCTTTTACAAATTTTATGACTAATGTATTAATTTTTAATACTATACTAACTCATATTTATCTTTTTTTTACTTTTAGTTCAGAAATTTTATTTTCTAAATTATACAAATTTTGGATTTGTTTATATGATGTCTAATAAATATCGGTCATATAGTTTACTATAGAACGCAAAAAATTATTTGATGTAATTAAATACATTGTTATTTTTCAAAATTTTAGTACAAACAAAGATATAAAAAATAAAATATGACACCCGCTTGGTCGAACATGTTAAAATCTAGTTCGATTTAATTGGATAACCATAACCGAACTGATCCCCATAATTCTCCGAAATTTCCGTTACCCATTGAATAAACGGTTTATAACGGAAATTGATCCATTTCGGCCGGTACTGGTTTAAAATCCTAAATAATACATAGACATCAAAGATGAACTATGTGAACCAAACTAATAAGAAATATCTTTTTTCTTTGTGGTCTTTGGCTTAGTAGAAACCAAGTGTTTTGTGCAAATACAAAAAAAACAGAGAACAAAGGTATTATTATAGCTCAGCAACATAATCAAAGGATTAACAGATTATGCACACTGGATTGCTTCTAATTTTTATGCAACAATATCAGTTTACTGATAAAAAAATCATCAAAACCAGCACATAAGAACACAATTCTCTATTGCTAAGGGTATTTCCAACCCAACTCTTTTTTTTTCTCAAAAATAGTGTAAAGGTAAATATCAAGTAAGAAATACTCCAAACCAACTCTATTTCCCACTCTATAATGAAATTTACTTCATAAATGGAGTAATCTATTTTTTTTTGTTCATTACTCCATTATGGAGTGAAAAATAAAATAGGGTTGAAGCATTTTTACTCCATATTCACTTTTACTTTATTTTGGAGTAAAATATAGAGTTTTACATTGGAGATGCTCTAATAATGCATCCTTTCAATTACTCTGTCTCATATGGAAAAAGATTAGTATCAATTGTTCAAAAGCAAAGATTAGCACATTTTTCCGGGTTTATATATTCTCTCGTTAACCAATTGAAAGCCACTGAGCATGGAGATTCTAAGTTCTTTTATTCAAAGATTCCCTAGAAACGACAAAAACATGTAAAGCAAATATCTCCACTGTTATAGGCAACTGTGGCCTGTTTAGGGCTCAATGGGACTGCTCTATATAGATTCTTGGTGATAAAACTTCTTTTGAGCAAAGTTTGTCCGAATCCCAATTTGCAAAGGGATCATTCCTTTGGTGATAATAATATCTCACCACTAGGCTGAAAAATAAATTCCTCAAGTTTGTGAAATGATACTTGAACACACATCTTAAACCTGAGCTACAAAAACTTCCATTATAGAGGAACCAAGTGATTACTTCATGTTCGGGTTCTCCAACTCCAAGTTGCAAAAGGCCCAACCACTTGGAGAAGAATAAGAATACTTCTTGTCTTCTGGCTAGATTGTGGATAAGTACTCCAAATTTCAACATGAGCTTTGTAACCAAAAAGAATGCTTCTTCTTCCTTCCATTTGATACAGATTCCTTGTAAGCTACCCCTGGTAAATTCTTAGCAATGATCATTGGGGCTTGAATATCTACATAAAAAGTTGTTAAAATCAAGATATTGGAATAAAACCCTGATCAAATCTTTATTGATATTAACTATTCAGAGTGAGAAAGTAAGAAGCAGAATATGCTAGCATCTTGCTCAAAACAACCAACCAGGGTCAGTTTTGAAGAATAGTGACGATGAGAATATCAGTAGTGCTATGCCTACTTGCAAAATTTATTGGCAATTTGCAAACTATTGTCTCTGGAATATATTATGTGACAAAAGGCCTCGCTATTAGTAAGATTCTTTCTCGAGTTTAATGTTTTCCGTCTCAAGAAGAAGTTTCGCCTCTACTCTGAAACCAAACTATGTCATCTTAGTAACTAAACATCCATATCATAATATATAAACGTGGGATAATTTGGATCACAACAATAAAATAACAATGTACTCGTAATGAAACAACAATGTTTCTAGCTATGCTTTCCAGTTGGCAGTGTACTCTGTTTGGAGGCAGAGGAAAGCTCGTCGAGTAGGTGATAGGGAGCTTTCTTCGGTGCAGTTGCTCCAGTATTTGGATAAACAGATGAGAAATCGTATATCTATACTAAAAGGAGGAAGCAAGAAGCTAGGAAGGACAATGCAAGTGTGGTTTGCTAGTAGATAACTCTCTCTCTTTAAAAGTTTGGGGACTGCTGTTTCCTAATTAGTTTTTGGTTTCAAACAATAGATGCAATTTTTGTAAAAAAAGCTTTTGAGATGAATAAATTTAACATTCATTCAAAAGAAAAAAAACAATAAAATATCTTAGAAGGGCTTCTATTGGAATATATTCAAAAGAGAGCAAAGTAAAGTATAATAGACATGGTTTCTTTTGTTTCAAAAAAAAAAAGTATAATAGACATGTTCTCTTACAGTTCAAAGTTAATACCACTTAAGTGTGATCTTGGACTAAACAAAACGAATCAGCGGGAATACACTGTAAGCAAGAAAGATCCAAGAAGTACGGTTCTTAGTAGCTCTAGTAAAAAAATGTGTAAACAAACTTGGGGTCTTCTGATAACTAACTTGATTTAGTAGTGTTAAGATATGAGTATGTTTGTCCATGTCCCATACCACCTGTTGGCTGTTTCCGAGAGAAAACTCTTGACACTATGAACCAATGGATCAACTATTTTTTGAGTTGAAATCAAACAACAAGTGGATCATACATCAACCACATGTGTTGCCAAAAAACGAAAATCCTCAGATCTATAAAGAACGACATAACTATGAAATCAAAATTCTCACTTCCTGATTTAAAATCAAACAACAAGTTGACCATTTATAAATGTGTTATTTTTTTAGCAAAGTATGTGTACTCCTACTGTGCAATGAAAGAGTTAGGTCTACGTTAGCATCCTAAGTTAGTTTAAGGACATTAATCTCTTGACCATCCAAGGCCTGGATGCTTGCCAAACAAAGTAGTCAACTGATCATTTTAAACAAAAGTGCGTGGCAGCACTGCTAGACGTCTGTTGCGGAGAAACGAATATCCATCGAAGATGTACATAAAATTTGTTCGTCGATCCAAGTATTCAATGAAAAAGTTCATCATGGGAATTAATATTTGTAAAGTTCATCAAAAATTTTTTTTTGCAGGTAACTGATAATTATATCTAATAGATTAAAGATTATATGATGATGTAATTAGTGATTTACTCAGTGTTAGAAAAGGATGATCGTACAACAAAGTATCAAGCCATTGTATAATAGTGGATCTGTGGATGTAATCCCACCACCACCAACAACAAAAAGATTTACAGCTTAAAGAAAACTATTAAATCAGAGCAAGATTAACAGTGTAAATCTTGGGTTACTCCCCTTACCCATCATCAATAATGCAGACACCAAAGAACAAAAAACCAAAATAACCACCAAAAAGTGATTATTTAACGACCAAAAATCCACGTTAGTTATAAAATATTTGATCAAGAAAAAGATAGTTACCTAACTTCAAAGAGATGGACTCAACTGGCCAAGGGAAAAAAGGTAGGTAAACAATGCTGACCTTTTATTTAAACAAAACATCAACAAGAGAACACACAAGTATGACTATTGATAGCACGGAAGATATATACAGCTAATGAATTGATATGGTGTTTCAAAACTCAGAATCCCGAGGTAAAGCTCTGCCCCTACTTTCTCATTTTTTTTTTTCTCCTGTATTGCTACAAATGATAAAGATTCGGACAAGAAGAAATCTTGATAGTCAATGAAAATCATCTGTCAAAAGAGGTTTCTCCCTAACTTTAATCCTAAACTTATAAATTTCCTTGTCTAACGGACACAGTATTGCCCTGTGACTAGAGACCAAACTGTTCCGGTAAGAGACCTTTCCAAGCTATTCATCACCTAAACTGTTTCTTTTGACTTCAATCTTAATCTAGAGAATAACATTATTACACTTTTTATATATAACAATATAACACTGATTGGGAAAGAAAGATAAAATATTAATTACAACATTTATAGAAAAGATATCTCCACCGAGCATCATATGCCAAATGTGGATGGAAAAAATAGTTTTAAACATATTCTTTGGGGTGATTAGTTTGGATCTTTGATGCTGATCTGTGATCTCCACAATTTTTGCTCAATATTCTTTTCAAGATTAGATATGCGTTTCCTATGGAGACAAAGGCCTAAAGTTCTCTTATCCAACTGGCACTATACCCCACTTCGATCCCTCCTCCAAACACCTCTTTATAAAGAGCAAGAACTCTTAGACATCTGTTCAACACATCATTTCCTCATAATATTATTACTACTACAAAAGAAAATATCAACTTTATATACCGCTTTTTCACAATGGCATCAAACTCAATGTCCGCTTATGGATCTGGTTCATGGACTGTTAAGCAGAGCGAAGCCTTTGAGAGTGCTCTAGCAACCTATGACCAGGACTCTCCTGACCGTTGGTACAATGTCGCTAGAGCTGTTGGTGGGACAACACCTGAAGAAGCTAAGAGACAATACGAGCTTCTCGTACGTGACATAGAAAGCATTGAGAATGGGCACGTGGCATTCCCTAACTACAAGACTAATGGAGGCAGCACTAAGGGTAGGCTGCGTGATGAGGAAAAAAGGTACAATTTCTATTTCAATCTAATTAGACACAATTTGTCATAATTACAGGTAATCAACTTTGTTTATATCCATAATAGGCCACTTATCTTCCATTTAAAGATAAATAGGCAAGTTATATTCCTATGCCATGACAATTTATTAGACCAAATCAAACACAAAGGAAAAGGGCATGTCTGTTTCAGCATAAAGCTTTTTACTTTACAAAGATTCTCTGACTTCTGATACTAAGCAATATGAGTCTCTAAATTTGCCAGGTGTTTTCTTCTCAGGCGTTGTTACAACCAAACTAAAAGCTCCCACACACTAAATATGCCTAGAATCATTCCTTGTGGCTTTAGTATCTAATATGAACTGACTCCCCCATATTTCCCAAGAAACATCCAAAAATAATGTCTAATACTAAATGTTTTGTATTCAGAAACAGAGCTTCTTAAGATATTAGAACCGGGGCTTTCTACTATAAATTACAATATTTCTCTTTAAGGATGATTCTGTGACTTTGTCCCCCCCCCCACCCTCCCAAAAAAGAAAAAAATAAGAGGATGATTCTTTGACATGAAAACTAACAAAATCAACGAATTCAGAAGCTAAACAATTTTGTTTGTTTGGCAGGATGAGAAGCATGAAGCTGCAGTGAAAGAAGAAGTAACAGAACCTATAACTATGGTATGATGGTCAAGAATAAAAGAGAAACACGCAGAAAGATGTGTTAGTCAACTTTAAGCAATGTCTGTATTGCTATTTCCCACAAGCTTACAATCTACTATTAGTATGTCGCGTTGTAAAACAAAACAAAAAAGCCCTAGAGTTAATTAACCAAATATGTAATGAAAAAAAATCCAGTTGTCTGAATCAATTAAAATATGTTGGTCATACAGTAAGGGATAATTCAAGGGACTAAGAAGAACCCACGACGAGAAAGAATCAACAAACCAATCTGAGTCAAATGGTACTTTCTTTGTAAAGATACTATTTATACGGAGAAACCAAAAATGGAAAGCTTATCAAGAAGAAGAACCCTCGAAACCAGTATGTGTTAGTGGTTCTTTCTTCGTAACGGAAAGATCCATTGCCGTTGCCGATTTAAATATTGATAATCAACGATGATAAAGAATCCAATTATGCGAAATGAAGAAGAATTCACGTCGATTACAAAAAAAAAAAAAAAAAAAACAATTGAGCACGGAAATGGGAATCTGATAGGATGCTTGTAAAAGTATCTCACGTGCATACTTACTTATACATGACGCAGTCACGCAGACATACCGTACCCAGTGGCGGAGGGAGGTGGCAGTTGCCCACCATGGTTTTCAAAATTTCAGTGTATTTTTTCAATTTTTAAACAAATGCCCCTATTGATATATAAATAAATTATATGTATGCCCCAGATCAAGATAACTTCTAGATCCACCACTGACCGTACCATGCGTATACAAATGTTTGCCCACGTACGAATACAATATACCGGATTTGTGCGTATCGTCGTAACTCGACGCTATTACTCTATGCTTTTTGTAGAACACAGTTAATATATATATATATATATATATAATCCCAAATCACAGATTTCGAAGCTAATCACAAAAGTATCCTCGCCGTTGGCCCATATATATGCGTCGTCATCGAATCAATTATTTTTTGCTTAACATTTGGTGCATTAAATTAAAATTGTGGGAAGGGTTTACAAATCTTTAGAAAATATAAACTCTAGTAGAAAATTTAAGTGATATATTCTACTAAACATCCAAGCTAGTTCGACCTATTTTTCTCACATTATTTGGATAAAGTGAGTACTTTCGGTTGCCATTAGTACTGGCCTACTGGGCATTCGGATACCAGTTCGGGGGGTGGATTCAGATCTGATTTTCGAATATTTTAGTACAGAGATATAGAATCCGTTCGGGTATTATGTATTTCAGATCGGATTCAGGTACTTTTAATTCGGATTATGTTATTTCGGGTTGGATTCGGATATTTAGATTTCGAAATAAAATATTAAATTTTATATTCGGTGTATTACAGCTTTTGCGGCAGTATATCTCACCGGCACGGTGTTGCTTTTCTATCTCTCTGCTATTCCTCTTTGATGAAGGCTGTTATGAAGTAGGATTTTGGAGCTTTTGAGGTCAAATGTTCTTGCTTTAACCATGATCTTCTCTGCTAGATGATGGACGGTCCGAATCTGTTTGATCAGCAGAGCAGCTATCCTCTTGATATCGTAGATCCAGTTTCGTTCTCTTGGTTTCTTGGTGTTGTTTGATGTGTTGTATGTGCATTAGAGCTTCATCTTGTGTCAATTTTTCTGCGTTTTAGCTGCCGTGTATGTTGTTTTCTCCTCTCTGTTATGAAGAGATGGGTGAAGCGTGATGGTGTAATTTTGAGATCCGGTGGCCCTTCGTCCCGATATGGTGGCGTAGAGCTGTGAATGTTTGTGTGAGTTTATGGGCCCAACTCACCTCCAGCCCAATAAGCAATTCCTGCACCAAAAAGGAAAACGTTAGATGGTTTCCTGTTTTCTTCATATGTCGGTTAATGAAATTGTTAACACAAAAATAATAGGAAAATCTAAGAGTTATAAATAGGAGAGGTGGTCAAGGCTTTTTAATCATCCGAGAGACGAGAGGATCCGAGGACACAAGAACAAAGCGGGAGTTGGGAGAGAGATCGGGTAAAAGAAACTTAGGAGACATTGTTCGAGTCATGTCGCTCCGGGATAGAGTTTCTTTGATCTCTCATATTCTTTGTTGTGTCTTTCTTATTGAGCGCTTAGAGCGTTTGTGTAAACCCTTTGATTGATAGTGGAAGTTGTGGGAGACGGTTCCCACCCCAGAGGTACCGCAAGAGAACTGGGTTAAAAATATTGTGTCGTTATTTAGTTAAGCAATCAAACGATCGATAAATTCCTAACAAGTGGTATCAGAGCAATCCAGGTTTTGATTGCGGGTGTAAAAGAGATTGAGGAGTCGCAAAGAAGAAAGATAAAAAGTACTTATTTGTTCTTCAAGGAAAGTGCGAGTTCATCGTCTCCAAGGAAGCACAAGGTGTTGATGCAATAACACTCATCTCAAGGAAGTTGAACAAGGTTGATATCGAAAGTCTTCTTAACAAGGTTGAAAGTTAGGCGGCGGGTTCCATTATTCATAATGGCGGTACCAAGAGTGTTCAAGGCTGATCGATCTATATAGGTGATTCTTATCAGCCTATTAAAGAGATTTGGATCAAGGTGGAGATGATGTTAGAGCTTCATGCAAAGGAAGAAAGATCAAAGGGTAACATGACAGGTTTAAAGAAGTTGGAGATATTAAAGACTTAATGTGGTTCCCGCTGCAACCACAAGGTTTGAGAAAGTCTTCAAAGGGTTAAAGTTTGGGAGTATCATCAACTGTCACGAGGTGTGGAAACGTAAGTTACGTTTCAAAGGCAAAGGGTTTCTTGCATTTATTCAGTTTTAGTTTTTGTGCATCAAAAAGGCTTATGATGGCACGACAACAACTGAATGGGCATAGGAGACTGCATGTTCTGTGTGGAAAATAATTCTCAATGTAATCAAGCAACAGACCATGTTGGAGAATTGTATCGAAAGTCTTTCTAACAAGATGGCTAGACGGCGTGTTCTGTTTGAGTCTAAACAGCGGTACAAGATGGTGTACAACATGTCTTTGCTGGAGGAGAGGTCAAGGTATGGGATCTATGGTACATTGAGGTGAAGATTTTACAAGGATCAGAACATGAGGAAGACTCCAAACATTGAAAAAGAAAAAAAAAAGACGGGTGAAACATAGAGAGTTGCAGTTTTTTTTTTATGGCATAAAGAAAAAAGGTATTAGCTCAAGTCAGAGTTACAAGTAGCACTCTCAGGATTAGTTTCTAGAAGTGACTAAGAATGATGAACTTAATGGATGAAGCTGATACGAGAATCAGTTTCTCAGAAACCAAGGAACAAGAAAAAGGTGTCTGGTTCTTATGGCTCTACTTCAAAGAACGAGCTGATTGGTTTCACTGGAAAGGCTGTCACAATAGGAAGATTGTAACAGTAAGTGATGAGAAAGGTTTACCTGAGGGTTGTCGAAGGAGTAAGCGAGCACGGTGGAGCTCGTCTATGACATTCGTAAACAGTCTCAAGTTTGAGTTAGGGTTCTCGGCAAAACCCAGAAACAGAGAAGAATAAATTCATATGAAATCAATTTAGTATTTCATAGTGTCTCGCAGTTATCAGAATGATATGGAGACATAAGAGGTGATACATGACAGAGAGCTTACCTGATATCTTAAACGGGGACACAAGTTTGGTGTTTGTTGAAGGAGCTTCGGAAGAGCACAAGATTGGTGTTCACTGGAAAAGCTGCAATAAGATCGAGACTGTGAGAAGTTAAATTATGAGGATTCTAAAGGAATGGTTAACTTCAAGGTGGAGTAACTGAAAATTGATTCAAGGAAAAGTTTAATCCAAAACTCAGTGCACATGAGATGGATTAACATGTCGACAAAGATGAATCACAGATTGGAGAGGGTTACCCGGATGATACAGAGACGATCAAAGAGATGCAAAGGATCGCTGAAAAAGGCTGTGAGGATACAGAATTTCAGGATCCAAAGAATAAAATCTCAGGAGAGATCAAGGGAGCAGAGGAACTTCGACTGATCGGAGGAACTGCAGGAAAGAAATCATCATTGATTATTTCACAAGTCTCAGAGAAATGGAAGAGATGGTGTGTGGAGGAGATGATTAAGGTTAAAAGGGTTACCATGGAATCATCAGAATAGGGAGAAGACGAAGGACGACGTCGGAGAAGCTATTACGGAGCAGAACACGTGTTAGTGTTTATAGTTTCACAAAATGAAATTCTAGAAAGTCGGAAACAGAGACGTCAAAGTTCCGATGATCACCTTAGAATTTCAGAGCAATGGTGTGGGAAGATGATATCGGAGAACACAAAGAACGTGGTCGTGTTCTGGATTTTCACTATCAAGACAAGCAAAGGGGAAAACAATTTCAATGGTTATACCAGAGGTTAGCTGAACATAAAGGAGTTAATGGGCAAGATTAAGACAAGGAAATTTCACCAGAAACACTGAAGTGAAGATGATCGGTTTGTCTCGTTCAGAAGCTGGTGCCATTGGAAAACGATTTGGGTTTCACCGGAGTTTCAGTTGCAGGTGGGGATGCAAATTAGATTGCCTATAAGGCATCTCCTTCGAACAAGATGCGGAGACCCATAGGTTTCAGTTCGAGGTGGAGCAAGCTGAAGAAAAGAAACAACAACAATGGATCACCGGAAACACATGATCTAAACCGGCCGTTGAAAAATCATCAAGCATAACTCAAAACATTGGAGAGATCTTACCAGAGTGCTGCAGTAATCCAGTAAGGCTGAGAAAATGGAGCGATCATCTGAAATATTCAAAACAAAGACTCGTTAATCACCAATAAAGAAGAAATCGCGAGCTTCTTTTAGGATACGAGTCTCACCGTAAAGAACTTTCAGAGGTAAAGTCGGAGTTTGCAGAAGAACAAGTTGAGGACTTGGGTAGTGATTTGATCTCCAAAACCAAGGCGAGAAAAGGTGAAGAAGCAGTAGCGCGTACGAGCTACTTGACTCGTCTAAAGCAACGAGACGTCATCACCGTCGAGAGAGATTTGGGTTCTGAGAGGATGAGGTGGAGGAGTATAAGATACTCATGGTGACTCTCTGGACACAGAAGTTTACTAGAGAAGGAACTCAGCGAAGTCACTGGTTCGGATGGTGGTTCAGATCAAGGAAAGAAGGTGCAGAGGTGATCGTCAAAACTCATCAGCGTAAAGATGACGAAGAGATGGGTTTAGTGCAGTTGGGCCATAAGGTGGAGATTGTGAGTTTATGGGCCCAACTCACCTCCAGCCCAATAAGCAATTCCTGCACAAAAAAGGAAAACGTTAGATGGTTTCCTGTTTTCTTCATATGTCGGTTAATGAAATTGTAACACAAAAATAATAGGAAAATCTAAGAGTTATAAATAGGAGAGGTGGTCAAGGCTTTTTAATCATCCGAGAGACGAGAGGATCCGAGGACACAAGAACAAAGAGGGAGTTGGGAGAGAGATCGGGTAAAAAAAACTTAGGAGACATTGTTCGAGTCATGTCGCTCCGGGATAGAGTTTCTTTGATCTCTCATATTCTTTGTTGTGTCTTTCTTATTGAGCGCTTAGAGCGTTTGTGTAAACCCTTTGATTGATAGTGGAAGTTGTGGGAGACGGTTCCCACCCCAGAGGTACCGCAAGAGAACTGGGTTAAAAATATTGTGTCGTTATTTAGTTAAGCAATCAAGCGATCGATAAATTCCTAACAGTTTGTGGAGTTTAAAAACTGTATTTTTCTCCGACTTTCATATGTGTCTCGAGTCGTGATGATGGTTCTGTTTTTCATCTGAAGTGGTCCTTGGATACTGAATTTTAGTTCTTTTGAGGAAGAGAGATTGAACTATCTAATAAATAGTTAACCTTATTGGTACAAGTATCTAAAGTGTATGTAGTTGTGTCTGCACTGGCTTCGTTCTTTCCTACATCAGCTTTATCTCCTTGGTTTGTTAGTATATGGAGATCTTATCTACCTTCCGCTAAGGACGGTTGTATCAATGGCCCCTACTGGTGTTTACATTTAAATTTCTGCTTTGACTATTGTATTAAGTCTTTTCTCTAATTTAGTTTTATTGAACTCATTTCTGTTCCTCTCAATTTGGAGCTGGAGTTGTAGTATCATTTTACTTTGCTCCTCTCAAAAGTTGGAGTTGTAGTATCATTTTACCTTAATAACAGCAGTGTTAAACAAAGACAATTTAAGTGAAGATCAGATGAATGAACCCCAGAGAATTCCTCGTGGCCCAGTAGAGAGAATTTGCCCCAATTGGTTTGGGTTAAGAAAAAATGATGGCCCAATCAGTAGTCTTGAAAACGTTGTTGCAGAGAGATGTAAAGTTGTCGGAGAAGGCCCAACTAGTCAAATTACATCAACTAATCATTCCATCTTCTCTGTCGGTTCTGGTCTCCTTCTTTTTGGTAAGTCTTCACCCTTTTTCGATTTCCAGTTTTTGTCTAAAGATGCATAGATCTGTCGCTCTAGGATTCGTTTGAATCCGGAACGAACGATTTCCTTGTATCTCCCTCCGTTACTGTTGTAACGACCCGGTTCACCCAAAACCGGTTTGATTCATTTTTTTAAAATTATTTTGTACCAAACCATTTCTTAAACCGAGCTACATATATACATGTGTATATATCTTCTTCCAAACCTAGCATCGTGTACCGTCAAAGGAGACGCAGCCTTTAATCACCATCGTCTTCTTCCTCTCCACCATGTCTCCAAGTCCACACTCATGCTCTTCTCTCCTCTGTTATTTTCTCTTACCATCCAATCACGTTCATCCTGGCCTCGATCCGCAGTGCTTCATCACAAATCAACATCAATGATGCCCGAGCACTCATATGCATTGGAGAAGAAGCCTTGCGACCATAGCTGCGACCATAGCTACCATGGTGGGCCTTGTTTCTGTGTTAAGCCAGATCCGAGAGATGAAGAATAATCACCAGACCCATTGCCATTCCATCTCACACGTTGTGGACGTGAGCAAAGACGAGAGAGAGTGAGGACGTACAAACAGAGCAGTTGCAGATCTTCACTATGTTTACTTGCATCATTGGATCCATGGCTGAGGTGTAGTTTTGTGAGAGGCTTCTAGTACGATTCAGAAGACTATAGACTGCGAGTCATGGCTCTTTGGATAGACCTCGTTTCAACGAATCTGTAGCAGCAAACGGAATCGAGATCGGAGTTGTACAGCAAAAGTTATGGACATTCCTTCTTGGCCAAGAATAAACTTAAGCTGTTGCGATGCAGAGACAGTTCCGACCAGTCTCAGAATAAAGGCGAAACGGTCGACCTAAACGAAAGCTTTCAATCTGGAAATTTGTCAGTAAGTAGTTAACTCTTTTATCTATCGTCTCCAAGAAGCGGATTGTCATTTCGAGTTATTTTCTGAAAGTTGTGTTTGTTTTCGCGGGAGGTATTACTGCAGTCTTCGTTTGCGATCAGCCTAGAGGTGAAGCTAATTTGGTTAATCAAATGGTGTCCGATCGGAGTAAACTCGGTGTCTATGGATAGAGGACATTTAGGACTACATTCTGACCGGACGGATTAAGAAGTTAAGGGTCAGTTCTTGAGATATCTATCTATTTTTCTTAGGGTTGAGTTCTGCCAGAATCATCATATTCATTTATTTTCAGAGAGTTCCGGAGTTGCTGTTTTAGAACCGTCAAGGACATTTGGTGTTTTCTCAGTTTTCTTCAGAATTGTGGCAAAGGTGAGGGCTATTCTCGTAATTTCTCGTACACGGTCTAGGACTTCGAATAAACATAGTTTAGTTCTAATATGTATCCGTCTTTGTGAATTGAGTCAGTCTGATGTCTGATTGGAGTCTGCTTGATAGTTTAGGTTCTTTGCTTAAACCGGATATAGGTGTCTAGATGGTTCAACTTTGATTGTCTCATTTATAATGGATATATTATAATATTATTAATATAATATTTATTTACTATGATTGTGTATGAGATTTTGCCGGGTACAGAGAGTTTTATCTGTAGACTGGGTTTTGTGTTGGTTACGGTCAGCTTTAGTCGACCGGTTGATCGTAGCTATTGGTCGATAAATCGTTTCCGGGCGTGTGTTTCCGAGCATATATTTGGTGGGTTTGGGCCTGTTAATGGGCCGGTCGTTATGGCCACTGTTTGATCTTTGGGTACTTTAGGTGCCGTGTTTGTTATGTATTAGTATTAAATTATATTTATTCCGAGTGCTATGTTCAAGTCAATGAATTTTGGGTTTAGCATCCCATACCTCACTGAGTGATTCCCCTGTTGCTCACCCCTCTTTTTTCCCCATTTCATGTGAGACATACGAGTATATGATATCTGGACGGATTGGTGCTACTGGATTTTTTATTCGGATTTTTATTTGGGTTTCGAGTGTGTGGATTTGTGTATATGGACTATTGTATTATGAGTTATTGTTGCTGGCCCATTTTTCTCCAGATAGGAGGTGACGGGTGTTATAACTGTTATTTTCTTCTTCTTGAATCTTGATCTGTAATATGTCATGAAATCTTGAACATTTTCTTTGCCGCTTCCGAATTTAACACTTTTTCTGATGATTATTCATATATGACTTCAGGATCTCTTTGATTCGTAGTTTCTCGTTATGAGAGAAATAATTATTTATACAATGAACTTGATTCTTGAATACATCATCATCAACAATAACTTCCATGGGTCATGTTCGAAAATGTTTTGATTTGTCAATTTGTAAATAATGCAATTGATTTCTTACTATATGGATGCATGCATGCATATTTCTGGAAACGAAAATTGTATAAATCCAAATAAAGATAAGATACACAAACAAAAATTAGGTAACATAAAAAAAAAACAAAAACAAAAATTAGGTAATATAAGAATCTAAGCTTCTTGGGATGGGAGATTTTGCAATATTGATGTATATAAATAAATAGGTATGGCCCCCAATGTTAGTCCAAAAAAAAAAAGCATTGCCCCCCAACATGATTGGTTTCTCATGACATGTGACAGCTCAGTTCAAGGTAGATACAGTATATAAGTAGGTGGGCGCATGGAGAATTATTATTGTGAGAACAATTTAATAATTAAAAAAGAAATAGTAAAAGAAGAACAGAAGAGAGAGAAAGAGAGTGAATAAAAAATTCCCTCAATAAATCAAAAATGAAAATAGCTTATTCTTCTTCCTCTTCTCCTCCGCTTCTCGCCGTTGTCTCCAGCTCTGGCTCATCCGTGAGTTGACTTTTCTTTTCTTTAATGTTTCCTGGAAATTAAATTGTATTAATTATCAAAGTAATCACTTTCAAAATTTTCCTCTCGTAACCAGTCTTCTTCGTGTTCGACCTGTAAGTTCAAATCTTTTAGGATCATTGGAACCCTTAAAGATGTGATCTTTGTTGTAATGATATGTTTTGTGTTTACGAAAGTTTCAATATTTTCTTCTTCTGATGATGATCTGATTGTTTAACAAAAAAAAAGTATTCACCTTTGATCTGTTTTTGTTTGTTTGGATTCTTCAGGATCTGAAAACAAGCGGATCACTTGGATCTCGGATTCTTCCGGCTACTCAAAGGTGAATACTTTATCGATTCTAACTTATACAAATCATGCGGTAGGACTAAAGCTTGGAATCAATCTGATCCAATGATGACAATAATGATAAGAATGATTTATGCAGTTTTGATATATAAGTTAAAAGACAATTGTGGTTTTGTTTAAAGATTTTGAATGACATCATCTGACTTGTAAGGGTGTGTAAGTGTAGCAGATCATCCCCATTGGACAATCTTCTCCGGTGCAAGACAATGTCTTCGAATCACCTAAGGCATGTTGAGTCCATGTCCCTGCTACCCTCAGGTGCCGGAAAGATCTCTCAGCTAAACGCTGTGGTGTTAGGTGAATCCATTGCCTCTGAGGAGAATGATCTCGTCTTTCCCAGCAAGGAATTCTCCAGCCAGGCTCTTGTTTCCTCCCCTCAACAGGTCTCTCTCTCTCTCTCTCTTTTTGCCTTTTCTTTTGTGATATGTAAGATTGTTTTATATCCCTCTTCTTGTTTGTTTTACCAGTACATGGAAATGCATAAGAGGTCAATGGAGGACCCTGCCGGGTTTTGGGGGGACATTGCGTCTGAGTTTTATTGGAAGCAGAAATGGGGTGACCAAGTGGTTTCCGAGAATCTTGATGTCAGGAAAGGTCCTATTCAAATTGAGGTTGGTTTCTTTTCTTTTCTTCTCTTCTTTCTTTCTCTTGTTAAATGTTTTGACATATATGAGATCATGTACCCCACCAGTGGTTCAAGGGGGGAATCACCAACATCTGCTACAACTGCTTAGACAGAAATGTTGAAGCTGGTTTGGGTGATAAAACTGCTATGTACTGGGAAGGGAATGAACGTGACGTAGATGCTTCTTTAACTTATTCTGAGTTGCTTCAACAAGTTTGCCAGGTATAAGCTCTGATTGTCTGTGCTCTAGTCTTTCTCACTAAGCTGATGGCACTTCATATGCCTTGTCCTCTTACTGCAGCTTGCTAACTACTTGAAAGATGTTGGAGTGAAGAAGGGAGATGCTGTTGTAATTTACTTACCAATGTTAGTGGAACTTCCTATCGCTATGCTTGCATGTGCTCGGATCGGAGCTGTTCATTCGGTAAACCCTGTGAACTTTTTTGCATTTGTCTACAATGCAATATTTACCTAAACACAGAGTGTCGAAACTAATTTGATTCTACTACCCACAGGTTGTTTTTGCTGGATTTTCTGCTGACTCTCTTGCCCAAAGAATCATTGATTGCAAGCCAAAACTAATACTGACTTGCAATGCTGTTAAAAGAGGCCCTAAGACCATTAATCTTAAAGCTATTGTTGATGCTGCACTTGACATATCCTCTAAAGATGGAGTCTCTGTAGGTTAGTCAAATATGGCTTTGGGTTCTTGTGTCTCTTTAACATGTATTATTAGTTTGTTCTTTGAGCACAACAGAGAAAAATATATGATTTGATGGGTTCATAAGAGCCAATTTTCTGACTGTTGTGTCTCTTGTTTCTCTACAACCAGACATATGTTTGACTTATGACAACTCATCAGCGACAACAAGGGAAGATACTAAATGGCAGAACGGAAGAGATGTGTGGTGGCAGGTAATCTTATAGAGCTGTTTAATAATTTGCCAAAATGCATTTGTTTCCTTTTCTCAGAATCTGCTTTTGGGTGATGGTATTCTCTTTAGGATGTTGTTCCTAAATATCCAACATCGTGTGAGGTGGAGTGGGTTGATGCGGAAGATCCATTATTTTTACTCTACACCAGTGGAAGCACCGGCAAGCCAAAGGTTAATTTTTTTCCCTGGTCAGATTGAGTTTTGACTTATATTGTTTTAGTCTTCTGTGTGTAATATGGGTCCGTCCTTTGTGAAGGGTGTCTTACACACAACTGGAGGTTATATGGTCTACACTGCTACAACATTCAAATATGCATTTGACTACAAACCAACAGATGTATACTGGTATGCAAAAGACACTTTTATTGACTATTCAAACTACTTAGTAAAAGATATGCAATAGAGTCCTAATCTCTCTGCTTCTCATCACATTAGGTGTACAGCAGATTGTGGTTGGATCACTGGCCATAGCTATGTTACCTATGGACCGATGCTCAATGGTGCCACTGTTGTTGTCTTTGAAGGGGTAATCCATTTTGATAAATGTAGATGCTTAGAGACTTGAGATTTTCTATCAATTAATTTCTTGAATCAGAAATTCAATTCTAGTTTTTATTGCCATACCAATACATTCTTTTTCTTACATAGTTATCAGTATTTTAAGCTTATGAATGTGTGCCAAATGAGTTACATTTTCCACCTCTGTCATTTGGATTGAACTGATGGTTGTGATATCATCATCTGTTTTTGAAACAGACTCCAAACTACCCTGATTCTGGACGCTGTTGGGAAATTGTTGACAAATACAAGATTTCAATATTTTACACTGCTCCAACATTGGTGAGGTCTCTCATGCGCGATGATGATAAGGTAAGATTTATGCAACCTGATGAAAAGTTAATCAGCATTGTATTTATGCTTCAGAAGTATTTATTAGTTTTCTGTTTCCAACATTATTTTGATTGTTATAGTTTGTGACAAATCATTCTCGCAAATCGCTACGAGTACTTGGAAGTGTGGGTGAGCCCATCAATCCGAGTGCATGGAGGTTTGGAACTCTAATGTCTTTTAAATCTTTCAGTCATGCGATCAACTTAATGAGAAGTTTTATTTAATGGTTTACCAACACTCTGATTGATGTAGATGGTTCTTCAATCTAGTTGGTGATTCAAGGTGTCCCATTTCCGATACATGGTGGCAAACTGAAACTGGTGGCTTCATGGTGACTCTCTTCTCTTTCTCTCTTTATGTCTCTTGATACCCTCTTGCATACTACTGTCTCATGTGCAATCAAATTGCATGGCAGATAACCCCGTTGCCAGGTGCTTGGCCGCAGAAGCCTGGTTCAGCTACTTTCCCTTTCTTTGGTGTTCAGGTCTGTGATTTATATAGACTTAGTAGTATGCTGCATTGTCCTTTAGATATTTGTCTTTAGAGGACTTCAGTCTCATCTCTTTGTGTGTATCTCTGCTGCAGCCTGTCATAGTTGATGAAAAAGGCAATGAAATCGAAGGCGAGTGTAGTGGTTATCTTTGTGTGAAAGGATCATGGCCCGGGGCGTTTCGAACTTTGTTTGGGGATCATGAAAGATATGAAACCACATACTTCAAACCTTTTGCTGGATACTATTTTAGTGGTGATGGTTGCAGCAGGTGAACAATCTTAATCTAATTGGTTTCTTAAAAAAAAAAAACAAATTTGAAGTTAGTGTGTTATCTTTCACTTATCACATAGGTAGTGGCATGTTTACGTCTTGATAAGAATCAAACTCGTGTGATTTTACTTGGTTTTTTATGTACGTTTGATTTTTGTGTTCCAGAGACAAGGATGGTTACTACTGGCTTACAGGAAGGGTTGATGATGTTATCAACGTCAGGTAAGACACAGATTATTAAAACAATGTCATTAAATTCTCTGAGTTTCCAATATTCTCAGCACTGCGCAAATTTAGACTTACGTTTGGATTTTTATTTTTTGATAATGCGCAGTGGCCACCGCATTGGAACTGCTGAAGTGGAATCTGCTCTAGCTTCACATCCCCAATGTGCAGAGGCAGCTGTTGTAGGTGTAGAACATGAGGTATGTAGACTGAGTTTGCATATGTAAGGTGTGACACTGATAAGAATTCATACGTAATGCCTACTACTACATCAGCATGTTAGTCACTGAGTATAGACAGAAAAGCGTATGATGTTTAGTGTGTCTAGTAATTGGAATTAGTTTTTATGGCCTTTTGAAAGTATGGAGAGTATCCTGGTTCTTTATTACAAAACATAAGGTTGCTTCTTTGTTCTTGGGTTTGATTTGGTTCTTCATTTTTACCATTGTGAAAATTGAAGTAGAAATCACTTTCGGTTGGCTCTTGTTTGTCACAGGTGAAAGGACAGGGTATCTATGCGTTTGTCACTCTTGTGGAGGGTGTTCCTTACAGCGAAGAGCTTCGGAAAAGCCTTATAATCATGGTTCGAAACCAGGTACAACATATAGAGAAAAAGAAATGAATAGTGAAAGCTTTAGAGATGCCACTTTTTAGACAAAGTGACATTGCACACTTTTGATATGGTGTCAATACTAATTTTAATTTGCAAACTTTGATGATTTAAGTAATGAGTTTTGGTGTAATGAATGTTTTGCCATTTACAGATTGGGGCGTTTGCAGCACCGGACAGAGTACATTGGGCACCAGGGTTGCCAAAGACAAGAAGTGGAAAGATAATGAGGAGAATCCTGAGAAAGATCGCTTCAAGGCAATTAGAAGAGCTTGGAGATATTAGCACACTCGCAGATCCTAGTGTTGTTGATCAGCTTATTGCACTTGCCGATGTGTGAAGTTATCTCATTTTTCTCTCTCCATGAATGTAACCATTTAAACATGTGCATGAGAGTTTTGGCATCTATGTTTATTACAGAGGGAGGAGTGTTTTGAAAAAAAGAACAAAAACTGAAACAAGATTGTGCTTCTTGTGAAGAATAAAGCGAGCAGACAATTTGGTAACATTCGTTGAGAGGACTCCATGAATAAATGATTTTTTGGTGTGTTGAATTTGGCACAAGGATGATTTGATTACTATAATTAAACCATCTTTATTATTATTATTATTACTATCTTCCCCCCCCAATACAACTGACTTTGTGGTAAAAGAAGAATCATCAGCTATGGAATAAACAAACAGTACTCTTTATTATCACAAAGTAATTTATCTCTTTTGACCCATTTGAGTAACAAAAAACACACTCACTCCACCAATCCAAGGTGAACCAGCTCCTCTAAGCCTTTCCTCAGCCTCTCTGCAGCTGCTCTCATATCATCCTCCTTCAACCCACCAAACGACACCCGGACATGCCCTGGGCAGCCGCTTGCACGCCCGGGGATCACCATAACTCCATGTCGGTGAGCCAGCCACCTCACCACCTTGAAATCATCTTTGTGTTCCTCTGGTAGCTTTGCCCACAAGTATATCGCTCCTTCTCCTCCCTTAACGCTCTCCTTCCCCAGCGGCTCAAGGGCCTCTTTAACAATCTCCCTGTTCTTCACCAGACCCTTTACACGCTCTTCTATCCACCCAGCACCTTCCTCTAGTGCATATAAAGCCAGGTGCTGAGATACTATTGAGGCACATATTGGGATGTTATCTTGAATCTTCACAAGCTCTCTCGCAAACCCTTGTAACCACTCTGAGTAAGCTATCTACGAGTCGATCCATAATGATTTGAAGTTAAAAATAAATCAACAATAATATATAGGATCGGGAACAACTCACTCACATATCCAAGCCTCCAACCCATCATGCCATAGGTTTTAGAGAAGGAGAAGACGTTAACAATATGGTCTCCCTCCACGCAACAATGTTTAAAACCGTCATACATGAAATACCTGCCCATTTTCATTGTGATTTTACTTATTAGTATTATTACATCTATTATTAACAAAAAGAAAAAGAAAACATTCAAATGAACTCACTCGTATGTGTTATCTACAATGAGCCAACACCCTGCATCTTTGCATATCTTTGAAATCCTATTAAGAAGCGGTTCGGGAACATAGGTGCCGCTTGGGTTACCAGGATTCACTACAGTTACAACCTTTGGGGTCGGTTTTGACTCGGAGAGTGTCCTCTCTAACCAGTCTGACAAAAAAAAAAGGAAGAGGTATTAATTAATACAACATTTCTTAAAAGTAAAGAAAAAAAAATGTTAGGTACCTGCGTCGGGATAGAGAGTGTGTGGATGGGCAGGACCAACAATGATGTTGGTGACTCCAGTCATCTGGAAGGCCATGTAGGCATTGAAGTAGTATGGCTGAAACATGACAACTGAATCACCTGGATCGCTTAGTATAAGAACTAGATTCACAAACGCCTGCATTTTTAATATATAATATACCCAAGAAATAGTGAGTATTGTTTAGTGCCTTTTGGAACCAAATTAAGAGCGTTGTGTATATAACATACGTTACATACCTGATTGGCACCTGCTGTAACCATCACTGCAGATTGAGTTAGCTTGTTTTCTTCACGTAGCTTTTTCTTAAGAGCCTCTCTAAGCTCGGGAATACCTTCATCTGGTCCATAAGAGTTAACTGTAGGATCACATGACACAAGCTCCTTTACCTTATCTAAAGCCTTTTGAGGAGGCTGCCAATGCACCACTCCCTGCAATCACATGAACGTACGGATTGTATCTTTTTAGTGTCAATGAACAAAAGTGGCAATAAAAAAAAGGAGAGAGAGGGGGCAAGCCTGAGCAAGAGACATGGGGTTGCTCAACTCCGCCATTAACTTCCTAATCTGTACGCAAAAACCAACGGTGTTTCTCACAAAAACCAAAAAACAAAAAAAAAAACTAATTCTGAGTGGAGTAGGAGGTTGACCTGAGCCATGACGGGCATATCAGTGCCCAGTGTTCTCCTCGAAAGCATCTCCAACGATCCCATTTCGGTATTTTTTGCAACTAGGGTCTGTCCAACTGTTTCGATATAAAGAGTAAAGAAGACTTCTCCTAATCCATAAAGTAAAACACCTAATAAAAGAAAGAGAGAGATGAGCGTTAGAGCATGCGCAACGGTGAGACTCATTAGAGTTCTTAGTGACAAGGGTATTTTGGATTAATCATGGATATTTTGGATTTTTTTTTAAAAGAAAAAAAACAAAAAAAAGATGACCATTCATGGGCCACCACGTGGTCACTGAACTCGTGAACAGTGTAAGGATCAATCCTTTACCAAATGATTTTAAGGATTCTTTTTGACACAAACTCTAAGAAAGTGGGCTCCACATTTCCTAAGGTGGATTTTTAAAAGCCAAACCGATCATTTTTCTAATTATAATTCATGTAATAATTAATTTTGATTTTTAGTGTCTGATTTTCCGCAGTTAACAATAATTTTAAAATTAAATATGCACAACAAATAGTTAAATATTAAAAGTGTTGATTTCAAATAGTTGAGATTTATTTTCCGTATTATATTTTCCATTTAAAATTGATCGGTGCGGTTGATAGCTCTATTAATTTTTGAAATCCAACATTTGTGGTGTTTGAATATATGTAAGTGTATATAACTCCCAATCTCCCATGTGCTAAGTGGTGAAGACTTTTAGTTCTAGTTCCTCAGTGTACGTAGATTTTCAAATACTCTTTTGTGCACGTATTTACAATTATCTTATATGCCAAACTTCAACTCTGATGAGTTTTTTTTTTTTTTTTTGGTTTTGTATGATTTTCTCGGCTATAATAACATCAAAGTTTCGCTTGACATTTTGACATCATTTGACTTTTATTGCCGTTTCTCTTATTAACAAAATAATCATAGAAATTGTACTTCAAAAATCTTCAACCCACATTTTCAAATATGATCTCAGTTTAATTCAGACTTTTATTTCAAATATTATTTCATTATCTATTTCAAATCTGATTGTTTTTCAAATATTCTTTTTGAATAGTCGTTCATGATACGTATACCGGCTGAAAATGCAGATTCCACCACCTTATTATTCACTTCCAAGTATCTTTTTAGTGGTTCCAGCGCATCTAAATACTACTATTGATAAGTATTTTGTTTCTATTATAATCTTATGCGTCCAGGGGCACCCAGATCTATAAATTTTTTATGATTGATGCTATTTCAAATATTTTTGTAAAGCGTTTCATCGTGTAGAAATCAACCCTCTATATAGCCAATTTCATGTAATGTAGATTCGGTCAAAGTAACGTTGAGAAAAATTAGCTTCAAGTTTTGTTTTAGACGGGATCAAGGTTTTTATTACCTAGTGTTATCTTTGAGACTGATTCCATGGCACTAAAGAGATTAATAAAAGTAGAGGAACCGATGTAGCCTAGAATGAAACCTTTGATGGAAGAGATCTCCATCTTAATGGCAGAAAATCGAGGTTATGAAGTAGTGCCTAGGAGTGGAAATAAGGTAGCAGATAGAATAGCGAAGGAAACTTCTATGTTCGCGGCTTTTGTCCCTAAATTGTATTCTGTTTTGCCGGTGTGGTTGAATATTTTGGTTGTGGCTGATAAGCCTGTTGTACTCTGAATTGGTTAATGACAAGTTAATTAGTTATCGATCCAAAAAAAACAAGGAAGCAAATTCAATAGGAATACGACCAGAGGCGGACCCAGTAAGACCCAAGTGGGGTCATCTGACACCACAAATATAGTCAAATAAATAAAATTGTATGAGAATATCAAAACAATTTGCGGCAGATTTGGTCATTCTGAACCCTTTGGCACCTCAAAAACCAGGGTTTAAACCCACTAACACTCTTTTTTCTTAATATTTTGAAAAATCATATATATATGTGACCCCACTAAAATTAATCTCTGGGTCCGCCACTGAATACGACGGTTTCTTTAAGTCATACAAAACAATTTTAGAGATCGAAAGGATAAATTAGAATGAATGGATGATCAATGATCATCCTAAGCATGTGGTATCCCAATAATTAAGCTTCAATGAATATTTAAAAATCAATAAAACGCAAGAAAAATTAAAAGGTTAATAGAGAAGACTGATTCAGCTGTAAACCTGCATTTGGTCTTTGTTTTTATCTTAACTAGGAAACAAACGCGTGGGCTCTTAAATTCTTAATTAAAATTGTAAATTATTCAATTTTTAAAAGAGTTGTACTAACTATATATATATTTACTTCATAAGATTATTTATTTGTTTTCATTTATCTCCCATATTTATTAACTATACTAGGTGTTTTCCTACACCATGTGCATTAAAAATTTTTTAAATATTTTAACAGATAAATATAAATTATATTTAATTTTTATTAATATTATAAATTTTCTTTTTTCTTATCAATATTTAATATAAATTTGATTTAACTGAACATTAAAATTAAGATAAAAACAATTTTGTTTATTTTGAATTATATTTAAGAATGTGCATGTATATATTTAAAGTTATAATCTTAGGTAGATTTTTCTATCTATTTATTTTCATTAAATATATTAAATAAATATGAAAAATTGCATGGTTGTCAAAAATTAAAATTAAACAATTTTTATAAAATCTGTAGATATATATAAGAAACTAATGATTTTACGATTTAATTTGATTTTATGATTTAATTTTTATAGTTTTATAAAAATATGTATATATTTTTGAAATATTTTTAGTTTAAATGATATTTCAAAATTTGAAATGCCATAATTGAATATATTTATTTAATTGATGATTTATGAGTTATTACCATATTTTAAAAAAATTTCAAAATATAAATCGACAATAAATGTAATATATGAGTTATTACCATATTTTAAAAATCTTACCAAAAATATAAATTAACATTAAATATAATTGTCCATGTCATATTAATCTATAAGACATATCATCAATTTTATTAGCCATGTCATTTTTTTTTTGTAAAAATGATTGTAGAAAAGACATGTGACAAAATCACTTCTCAAATATAGTCTAGGGGATTTTTTATCCATACTCAGGTTTGCGAAATATACTATACACATAAACAATAATTATTTTAAGCTTACCTTGTATTTTTATTTTAAAATACTGATCAATTAAAGGGTTTATGAAAATAAAGTGAATATTCACAATATTAGAAACTTAAAATAAGAACAACAAAATTTGCAGAGGTGTTTTAATGATCTACCAAAACAACAACTGCTTCAGCTAGTTGTTGTAGCAATTGCAAAAAAAACACTTTTATATTGCTGATTGTTTTGATAAGATTTCAAGAAATTTTTCGAGAAGCTTTTTGTTGTTGGAACTTTTTGTAAGAGACATGAGATGTTTCGAGAAATTCAACGTGAAGATTTAGAAAAAAGAATCAAACATCAGTGATGTTAAAATTGGCACATGACAAAATCATGAGCGTTTCGACCTGCAAATACTCGTTGGAGTTCTCATCACAAAACAGTGTTAGAGGTTGGAAGAATTGTTTTCTACTACCATTGAAGTTCTTGAGTATATCCACGATAAAAGCATAGAAGACGTAAAGAAACATCAAGCATATGGTCTTCTCAAATATTTTCACACATTTGATTGTGTGTTCTATTTGCATCTAATGTTGCTTACTTTGGGGTTCACTGCGAATTTGTTATTGGCTTTGCAACAGAAAGATCAAGATATTTTGAATGCTATGTTACTGATAAAAACCACTAAGCGAGAAGTGCAGAAGCTTAGAGATGATGGTTGGGATTTGTTTATGGCTACGGTTGCTTCTTTTTGTAAGAAAGATGATGCTGAAACTCTTATCATGGAAGAAGTTTTTATTGATCCTAGGAGGCCAAGAAAGAGAACCAACATAACCAATATGAATCATTATAACGTCAACTGTTTTTGCACAGTTCTAGATTTGCAAATTCAAGAGTTCAATGATCGTTTCACAGAGGTAACCACTGACCTACTTATTTATATGGGTTCTTTAAGTCCGATTGATTCATTTCGTGGGTTTAACAAGGAGAAGTTGGTGAGATTAGTTAAGTTCTATCCAAATGATTTTAGCTATGGTGAGTTTTTATCTTTAGAGCAGCAACTTGAAATCTACATTGATAATATATGCAGAGATGAAAGGTTTAAAAATGTGGAAAATCTTGGAGATCTTCCGTGTTTGATGGTGAAAACCCGAAAATATATTGCACATTGTTTGGTTTACAGTTTTTAAAGTAAGTTTTAACTTTACTGATTGTCACCAGAAGTGTTGAAAGATGTTTTTCACCAATGAAATTAGTGAAAAAAACTGCACATAATCGGATTGAAGATCAGTTTTTAAATGATTATATGGTTTGCTTTATTAAAAAAAAAAGTTGTTTGACTCAGTCTCAGATAAGAAAGTCATAGAAAAAATTTAAAAGATAAATAAGCGTAGAGTTGTTTTGTAAGAGTTAATTTTATCATATTTGTTGGATTTTTATTGCAAGTTTAATAGAATACTATTTTGTTTTAATTAGTTATATGTTATATTTTGCATCCACTGCATAAGAATACAAGGCCATCGTGTATAATGTAATCCTCTTAGGCAACAGTTTTCTTTTATGGTCCTCAAATCCTCTTAGGCAATTTATCATCGTATATAATGTAAAGTTTCGGCTAATTAACATTGACTATATTATGGGTATAATGAGAATACACATGATAAATTGCTAAGCCTATGCGGGAAGCATGCAAGCCGCCAACCTAACGCGTAAAGTGTATCTAAAGTTTTTTTTTTAAGTGTATTTAAAGTTAGGGGTTATCTACTTTCTTTTTTTTTTGGGTCAAAGTTATTATCTACTTTCTTAACATACTTAATAACAGTTTGATATTAGGTATACATGTTTTAATCAAGTTACCAAATAACAGAAATCATATTTTCTATACATGAATATTAAATTAGTTATCATTTTGTGGTAACCAAAAGAAAAACCTTTTTTCTGCATAACCAAAAGAAAAACTAAAATGCTGCAACGAGTATACAGACAGTTGAGCAACTAATTAATCGTCCACAACGCGATACTAGCAAGGAGAAACCGAAAGAAAATTCGTATCCTCATGTTGGTATGCTATCCAGCTTGAAAATAATTCGTATCAAATATATAAAGTAAAAATATATAGTTATGCATGTAGATAAATTGACTGCGAAAGTTCGTCTAACGTGTATATAGACTTTGTATCTTAAACTATGAATCTGATTATAAAAATCTTATGGAGACGAAAATACAATCATTCAACTTCGATCACAAGAAATCGCTGCCGCTGGAACTTCCAGCACGTCATCAGACATTTAGTCAACCCATTGATGTATATACAAAAGCTATCTTTATGTATAAACGAAACTTTTTTTAGTTCACATTCTTGCTTAGTACCCAAATATTGATTTATCAATTTCCATTTTGATTTCTATTTTGTTTTTGGTTTTCTTGTCATCTGCACAATCGCCAAGACGTTAAACCTCACATGGGCTATGGCTGATATGGGTCTTTATATAACAAAGTTAAACATTACATTTCTACTTATTATCAAATCACAATCATCACTATTTTCATCCTCTCTTCAATCACATCTTCATCCATGGCTTCTTCTTCTTCTTCGTCATCTTCAATTGATTTTTCAACTGCAATTCTAATAAGGGTTGATCAATCGGGCAAAGGAGATTTCAATAAAATTCAAGATGCAATTGAATCCATCCCTCCCAATCTTAACAACTCTCAACTTTATTTCATATGGGTCAAGCCTGGAGTTTACCGGTATACTATCACAACAGTTTCCTTAGATATATTATATGATTACATACATGTTTATATAGAGACAATTCGGAAAAGATCTAAATATATTTAAAATTTAAGAAAATAGATCTTTCCTAAAATAGATCTTTCTTTTAGGAATCGTTTTCAGAGGTTACGATTGTATACCATATAAGAATAGTTTTATTGGGGCTTATGATTTTACAATGAGTTTTAGGGTTTATACTTGTACAATGTTTCATTAATTATTTTTTTCTATATTTTAGTATATGTTTTGTTTATAGGTTTGCCTCTTCAGCTAGCTATGTTTGTTGTAATTCACTTCGACCAACTATTTTTTTTTTGTGAATTCATTTTGCAGCTGATTTACTGATGACTAGTTCAATAGGCTTAATCAGATTCCGTGACAAACTAATTTTTAACGCTAATTGGCGGTTTAATATACATGAAACAGAGAAAAGGTGGTGATTCCTGTTGATAAACCCTACATAACATTGAGTGGAACAAAAGCATCAGACACAATTCTCGTATGGAGCGATGGTAAAGTCCTTTTGGATTCACCCACTCTCACAGTCTTCGCCTCCGATTTCGTATGCCGATTTCTCACTATTCAGGTCATCCTTTACACGTATACATGCATTTTCTAAATTAAAAAAAAAAACATTTCGTATCAAATGGTTAAGAGCGTAGAAATGTAGATCAAGCGTTAACGCAAATAAACATTCGAAAACTACAAAAGACTGATCGTGCATGACGTGCCTTGTTTTGTTGTCAGTAGAATGAGTTTGGAACAGGGGCACAGGCGGTTGCGGTGCGAGTGGCAGCAGATAATGCAGCGTTCTATGGTTGCGTGATAAAGTCATACCAAGACACTCTTCTCGACGGCGATGGGAACCATTACTTCAAGAACTGCTATATTGAAGGAGCCACCGATTTCATTTGCGGAAACGCATCTTCTCTTTATGAGGTAACTCGTTTTACATTATTAATTCCATTTAAACACAACTCAGATAATATGCAATTTTATATCATAGCTCAATTAAATTTTTCTTTATACTTATGTGTCTCAAGTTTTAGTTCCGTTACTCATATTATAGCTACATGATCAGCTGTTAGATTATATCATGTTAGAATGATAGAAAGAGTTAACTAAAGCACTCGTGTGACCAGAAACATTTTAAGTCAAATAAAACATAAAAATAGTATATTCAAATGATCGAATAATAGAAACATTTTAGCTTACTAGAGTTACACTATTCTCTAACGTATATAAACTTGGGACTAAACGATCGAACTTCCAAGTTTAATTTAAGTTTTTTCGGGTATACTTTGTAGAAGTGTCATCTACACTCATTGTCCCCCAAAGATGGGTCGATAACGGCTCAAAAGAGAATGTCGGCGACAGAGAAATCAGGGTATACATTCTTGGGATGCAAGTTAACCGGTTCGGGTTTAACTTATTTGGGAAGACCATGGGGACCTTATTCGAGGGTTGTCTTTGCTTATTCTTTCTTCTCCAATGTGGTTTTACCTCAAGGATGGAACGAATGGCGAGACCCGAGCAAACAAGAGTAAAAGTCCTATTTGTGTTCATGTTAAATTCTTTGTAAATTTTGACTAATTAAATTGTATTTCTAATTTTAATGGTGCAGGACTGTATATTACGGTGAATACAAATGTTACGGTCCTGGAGCAGACAGGAAACAAAGGGTGAAATGGTCGAAACAATTATCGGACGACGAAGCTGCCGTCTTCTTGAGCAAGGACTTTATCGGTGGCAAAGACTGGCTCCGACCTGCCCCTTCTCATTTCAAGAATGCCCCCAAATCAATATTGTCTTCACTATGATTGTAATTAATTTAATGTGTGTGTATTTTATTCTAAACACGTTCGATATAATAATATTCGTCGTCTTCTATAAAATCTATAAACAACCAAATGATTTCATTGTTCTCCCTTTGTATTATGGCTCTGTCCGAACATCAAATAAACTCTTTCGGATAACAAAAAAAAAAGACAGCAAATGAAACGAAAATACAAAAGGAATGAGTTTGGTTTGAAGTAGAAACGAATGATATTTACAGAAGAGGCACTTTGGGGGATTAGAGGAAGAGCAAAATGAAAGAAATACAACTAAATCATCTGAAATGAATCAATCAGCACAGCTACTCAGCAGAAGATCTCCGGCCACTATATTTCTGCCAACCACAGTTCAAAAACGTTTGAGATACACATTAGCAACTTCAAGGAAAAAAAAAAAGAAGTAGTTGTTAGTTACCTGTTTACCGATGGTGAAAGGAATGTACTTGTGCTTGATCATGTGTGAGATTTGGCGTCTCATGGTGAGGAAAAAGAGAACGACCCAGTAGCAAAGCAGAATAGGCCAGAAGACAGGGACATCAAAGACAGAGAAGAACGTCATTAGAAAAGCTATGCAGAAGGCTTTAGTGATGGAGTACCTGAAACAGAGATTCAATGCCCATTAGAAAGAAAGCTTAATAATTAATAAACATTGTTTAATGCAATTAAATAGAAGAAAAATACCAGAATTTGAACTCGGGGAGACGGCGGATAAAGGGCTTGAACTCATCAGAGCCTCGAGTAGGGAGAGAAGCTCCTCCTGCGTTGTCGAGCTCAGGATCGACAAGAGGGGACAAGAAGCCGATGAGGAGATTGAGGAGGTAGATGCCGAGGGCGTAGGAGATGATGTAGAAACCGTGGATGGAGATCGTGAAAGTGAGATCTGAATAGTGAAAGAGAGTTTTCTCCGCTGACTCACCCAAAAGAGATCTCTGGTGTGGCCCCCTAACAACAATACCCTTCTCGGTTTTTAATTAATAGCGAAGGAGGAAGCCACCCATAAAATGTATGGTTCAGTGTAAAATATCATGTTATTATTGGTTGGTTAGATTCATTTTTGAACAGACAGTTTTATCTCAACATGTTTAATTTATAGAACTCACTTTTTTGAATCTACATTTTTTGTGATTTCTATGTGAAAATAAATGTTTTAATTTTTAATAAATATAAAGAGGATCATCAAAAAGTTTCATAATACAGAAAAAAAAAAAGTGACTGGCCGATAGGTTCAGTCAGGCCTTACTCTGTTCTTATTGTTCTACATCTCTGATTTGTTGTAGTAATAAAAGGATTAGCTAAACTTGCAAGTTTATACTCAAAGATCCAAGCGCTTTCTCTTTTAAATCTCCCCGCCAAAAAAGAGAATATAATCTCCGGCTAGATTGTTTGTTGCTTTGGCATTTCAAGCAGGTTCAAGGCTCCATAGTCATCATATAACAGTACCGTCTTGAATTGTAGCCTTCTCGACAACCACAGTGATTCCTGATCGAATGTAGAATCCTTCCTCTGGCCTATCCGCTTCTTGTACATCCTGCTAACACATTTTTGGATATTAATTAATGTCTTTTTGAATTTTCAATGAACTTTTTTGAAAACATGCTGGAGAAAGGCATTCAAGGGAGAAAGCTTACGCCTTTGTTCATGATGATCACGTTTTTACCGATCTTGGCATTCTTGTCAATGATGCATTTCCTAATTTAAAATATATATATATACTTTTCATTTCAGACAAAATCTGATTAATGCTAAAAAGAGGTTTTGTATTTGTTAAGTCTTTTTGGAAAACTAACCTGATCTTTGAGTCTTTACCAATACCAATTGGAACCTTTCCTTCGGCTAATAGAGATGCAATCTCAGATTCAGTTTGGTAATAATCTGCACCTAACATCAACGTATCCTGCAAGGAAAGAAAAAAAGAATTAAACCTCTGTTTGATCAGAAACAGTATCTTGATAGTTTTGTTAATCAAAATCCGAAGAGAGATTTGAAGATCTCCACCTGAAGCTCAACTCCATAGTCTAGACGTGACCTTTCTCCAATGATGGAGCGTTGGACGCTACACTCTCTCAGGAAACATCCGTGTGAGATTATCGAATCTACCATCTAACATTATCATCAGAAAGGAAGATTAGCAAATCATGAGAACCAAAGAAACGAACCATAAATAAAAGGAAAGGGACAACACATACACGGCATTTCTCAGTTTTGGTTGGTGGGAGGAACCGTGGAGAAGTGTAGAACGGTGTGTCTGGATCATAGAACTCAAACTTTGGTCTCTGCAGAAGAAGTAGAACAAAAGGTTGACAAGTGAATCATCTAAGAGATTCAATAATTAAGGTTATAAGAAGACTTGTCTAACCTCCTGAACAAGAGCTAAGTTAGCCTCATAGAAAGTCTTTATAGTTCCAATATCTTCCCAATAATCTCGAAATATGTATCCCTACGCAACTCTTTTGGTTATTCATTTGTCCAATAACCAAAGGATAACAGAGAAGAAGAAGCTGAGTTCTTTTTTTTTTGTTCTCTACAAATCTTACTTGAACATGGTGATCTCTTATGGCAGCAGGAATAACCTCAGATCCAAAGTCGTTGGAAGTCGGATACCGTTGTGTCAGAAGATCCAGCAAAGCTTCGGTTTTGAAACAATAAACTCCCATTGATGCAATGTATGGAGAATCTGTAGCTTCTTCATGAGACAGTCCAAGCATTGTTGTGTCGGTTTGCTGTTCAAAAAACAAAAAAAAACATAATCTTTGTTTTGCAATGCTTTGTGACTGTACTAAGTCAAAAATATCAAAACAAATACCATTTTCTTCAAATCAGTTCCAGTTGGTTTCTCAGAGAACTGGGTTACACGCCCACCTCTATCAATCTTCACTAGACCAAAGTTCGATGCACGGCTGAAGAAGATATTCAAAGAAAAAATGAAAATGAGGTTTCTTCTAATACAATAATACTGTGTGAAAAGAGAGATTAATTCAAGGAAACTTAACCTTTCGTTGACTGGTGCGCAGGAAAGAGTAACATCAGCGTTACTATCTACATGAGACTGTTACATACACCATATAGATTTAGCAAAAAAAAAACTATAAAGAGGGTTTTAAGATGATGAATTAGATAAAATAACCTGAACAAAGTCCATGTAGTTCATTCTATAGAGATGATCACCAGACAAAATAAGTATGTTCTCGATGTTCCTGTTCTTGGCATCCTTTTCCCAAAGAAACGCATTAAACACCCAATTTAGATACTGTTAAAAGTGGTCATGAGATATCATCAAAAATTTACCTCAAAAACCCAAAGAAATTTTCTGACAGCATCAGCTGTTCCTTGAAACCACTTCTTCCCAGCTTCCCCTGGTGTTTGTGTAGCAGCAAGAACCTGTTCCAAATTACATAATTTTTTTTACTTTTTTTTTGCTGTTACGTAATTTCTCTCAATAAAATCAGATTTTTATATACCTCAACGAAACCACCTCCAAAGTTGATACCATTCCCAAAGTAAGTACGTGCTAAATGCCGATTGAGGGAAGCCGAGTTGAACTGTGTCAGCACGAATATCTTGTTGATGCAGCTGTTAATACAGTTACTCATCGGGATATCGATCAGCCTATAGCATCCACCCACAGGAACCTGCATAGTTTTTTTTTTTTTGAGACATAAGCATCATCATTATACAAAACATTTGTTTTCTTGTTGAATGTTATATCTACACTTACAGCTGGTGTGGCGGCTCTCTTTGTAAGAGGGAAGAGTTGAGCTCCATTGCCTCCTCCCAGAATGATTGCAGCCACGTTTTTGGGATCTGCTTTTCTTTTCTCAAACATTGAAGGCTTTACTATCTGACAGAACAACGAACAGAGTTATGACCTCTAAAAAATTGTTAAGAATATCGTTTGTTTCCTACCAATAAATTTGATTTATACAAAGCCTAATGCTGTTTTGAAGCAAGAGAGATTAAAAAAAAGAAAGAAATGAGTATGATCATCAACATACCATAGCTTCGTTAGGGTTCTTTGAAGTGGCAACAGCGTAAACAACACCATGCTTAATAAGCTTTCGATTCCCAATCTTGTTTGAGTTCAAATCCGAAGCAAAACGTTTAAAGAAACAACCATTGTTGTTGATACTCTCACCCAAGAATCTGCTGTACACATTCTTGCAACTGAGTTTTGGCAAGACAGAACTGCTTTTCCCAGAGGCAAAGCAGTGAGAATAATCCATCATTTTCAGCTGCACGAAACAGAAAGAAAGAAACCTCGGAAAGTTAATAATAATAGCAGAGAAGAAGAAGAATAACAAAAGCTTCAAGTAAAGTGAATGACACACAAAGGGACATTTTTAGTATTATATAATGAAAAATAGCAATAGAATAAGGGAAAATCGCATAAAAAACCCTCAAAGTGTCACTTACTAGCACTTTAAACCTTGAAGTTTTTTCACTAACACTTTTAACCTTCAAAGTGACATTTGTATCATAAAAAACCTCCAAATCAAAAAATTGACCGGTTCAGCAGGTAATTTTTCAAAAATAATTATTGAATTAATAAAATAAACAAAATAAATAAATAAAAATCCAAAAATAAATAAAATTGAAAATTTTGATAAAATTTACAAAAATCAAAAAAAAAAAAATTAAAAAAATAAATTAAAATTTTAGAAAATTAAATAAATATATTAAAAATTAAATTATTTTCTAAAATATTAATAAAAATAACTAAAAATTAATAATAAATCAGATTAAATTTAAATAGAGAAGAACTAAATAAAAAGTTCACAGTTTTTTCTAAAAAATGGAAAATATAAAACTCAAAATTCAAAATTCACAAGTGACGATGATGGTTTCTCACATAACCATTAACAATGACGATAACTGTCATATCTCCAATGATAGTTTCCAACACCATCTTAAAAATGACAAAAAATATTTTTCAAACTTTTGAATTTTCATTTTTTTGAAATATATGAATTTTTTTATTTTTTAGTTTGATCTCATTTATTTTTGAATTTTAATTTTCTAAATAATAATTAATTTCGGATTTTTCTAACTTTTTTTGATCCTTATGTAATTATATATTAATTAATAAAAATCAGAAAATTAGAAAAAAATCAGAAAATTAATTAAAATTTAGAAAATTAAAATTCAAAACTAAATGAGATCAAATTAAAATACAGAAAAATAAAAATTCATATATTTCAAAAAAATGAAAATTCAAAAGTTTGAAAAAGATATTGTTTTGTCATTTTCAAGATGATGTTGGAAACTATCGTTGGAGATATGGCAATTATCGTCATTGTTAATGGTTATGTGAGAAACCATCATCGTCACTAGTGATTTTGAATTTTATATTTTCCATTTTTAAAAAAATTGTGAACTTTTTATTTAGTTCTTCTCTATTTAAATTTAATCTTATTTATTATTAACTTTTTAGTTATTTTTATTAATATTTTTAGAAAATAATTTAATTTTAATATATATATTTAATTTTCTAAAATTTTAATTTATTTTTTTGATTTTTTTCCATTTTTGTAAATTTTATTAGAATTTTTCGATTTTTATTTATTTTTGGATTTTTATTTATTTATTTTATTTATTTTATTAATTAAATAATTATTTTTAAAAAATTACCTGCTGAACCGGTCAATTTTTTGATTTGAAGGTTTTTTATGATACAAATGTCACTTTGAAGGTTAAAAGTGTTAGTGAAAAAACTTCAAGGTTTAAAGTGTTAGTAAGTGACACTTTGAGGGTTTTTTATGCGATTTTCCCAATAGAATAATGCAAACCAAATTGTTGCACATCTAAGCAAAGTGTTAAAGTGGAACCGACCAGAGCGATCTCTATAGAAGTTAAAAAAAAAACCCTCGAAATCTACGAACTTTCTAGAAAACCAAGATATGATTCACAAACACAGATCCCCGAAATTCTCAAAATTTCGTACGTCTCGAAACACAAAAACTCTTGAAGTTCTGAAGATACTCAAATTCAAAATCATTGTTGGGTTAGAAAGAAACATTGTGAATGAATGTAAAATATACTAATAAAAGACAGAACTAGAAGGAACAAGTTTGAATCAAATTAAGCTTTGTCCAAAGATCAATTGAACCTATAAAAGAATATGATTTTCCGGCAAAAAAAAGGTGTGATTTTGAGTGCACATTGGTTAAAAGCTATAAGATCTAAGAAACGCAGCTCACCAGAAAAATTGAAACTATATTTTATATGATTGTGATCAATATGATCAATGTACGTTTGAAATCGAAGAAAGAAGTCTCTGAAGTGCCGTAGTTGACTAAGAAAGCTGTTACCCGCCCCCCCCCACGAGAAAGCTGTTACCTTTTCTTCTTTTTTTTTTGCAATTTATTTTTATGCCGCAGGTTTTACAAATATATCTGAAATGAAAACAAATCTTATGCTTTATTTTTTACAAAAAAAAGTATTTGGAATTTTCGTAATTTATATATATGCAGTAAACCAATCATTCAGTGGTAGTTTATACAGTAAACCAATTGTTAGTTTGAAAAATAAAAATAACGTTGAATTTAAACAAAATTTTAACATTCAAGAAAATAAGTAATAAATATTTACAAGGAGACATGTGATTGTAAGAAACGGACGGCTCTCGTTTCTTCCATACTCTCACTCTAGTGCTACAAGTACACATGGATCCTATTGTCTGATTGATGTTGGCCGAGTGCCTCTATTATTCTGCACACGTCGTGGTCATAGATATCACTCATAAGAACTGTACATAAGCCTTTTTTTTCTTTGCGATGTTAATGTTTTTCAACTATACTAAATGCAGTTATTTACAAAACAAAGGTTAAAATATACTCCCTCCAATAATAAAATGTTTTAGAGGTTTTTTGTTGATTCACAATATAAAATGTTTCATAAATCTATAAGATTTTAACTTTATCAGAACTATGTAACTAATAACTTTTTCAACTATTTCTATTTATAATTAATTAATTAATTTTAAATTATTGTTTTAATAATTCTTACTAGAAAATGTAAATTTCTTAGCAAAACATCATATAATAGGAAAGAGTATTGAAAAGTACTTATTGACATACAAGGGTTAAGGATTAACATAACATGTACAACTTACAATTGCCCTTTTGTCAATAACATTTGTAAATAAATAACGGTTTGTTTTCACAATATCCTTTTTTGACAAAGGGTTCTCATTATTCACAATTTCTTGTATCAGAAAAATTATCGATAATAAGATTAGATGAAAAAGTGCACACTAAAATTGTTCAATGGTTATCTCGTTTTGAATCTACAATTTAGTAATTTACGCATATATTAACTAGTTTGGCTCAAATAATGATATAGCAATAGTATTTATTACAAAATCACTAGATTATTTGACTCGATTAACAATTTTCTTTTTCATGATTATACTACTAGATATTTGTAGAAGGGAAGAAAGAAGAAAAAGCTGATTCCATGCAATGTCATGTGACGTCTTTGTAACCATTAAAGAGTGAAGTTTTGATTGATGTACAGGTTTTCTTTGTTCTATTGGACAGAGTCGAGAGTATTTATGACTTGTCAACAAAACCATGTGTACTACTCAAAAGTAACCAGTTTTGAAACTTCACTCTTTAATGGTTTACAAAGACGTTTTGATACTTCGATTTCTTAAGAGCAATATTGAATTGATATTATTTTAAAGGGAAAATCGAATAAAAAACCTTCAAGGTGGCATCCACTTACACTTTAAACGCTGAGAATATTTCATAAGCACTTTAAACATTCAAGTTGGCAAATTTCGCATATTAAACCTTCAATCTGACTTATTTGTACATCAATTCAAAATCGTAACCGGTACTGTTCAATACTGATGATGTGTCAGTTTAAATTTTTTTTTAATAATAAATAAATATAAAAATACAGAAAATATAAAAATCATAAAAAGCATAAAAATTCATTAAAAATCATAAAAAATCATAAAAAATTTACAAAAAATCACAACAATAATTATTTTATTAATAAAATAAATAAAAAATATAACAATAATAAAAACTTGAAAAAATCGTAAAAATCTCAAAAAATAAATTCATAAAATTCAAAATAAAATAAAAAAATTAAATTTAAATAAAATAAATATAAATTCAAGATAATGAAAACTTATATTTTTCTACAAAAAATTGAGAAAACAGTGTATTTTGATGTTTACGGGTCATGTATTTTCTGAATCATAAAAAATCATGATCTTCAAATGATTCTCTTGAACCAAATCAAAGCGGACAAATTAAAGAGTCCAAATCTTTTAGAAGCTATTCAAAAGCAAACACTTGGACTTTAATTTGTTTGTGTAGTGCTTTGGTGATGAGAATCAATTCTGGTTAACTTACACCATGACTAGTTATGTCAATTGAGAAGTCAAGATTGAAGCGGATGGTTAATCTGGTTCAGCAAGGTGGTTAGCTCATGGTTTACGGTTTAGAATATCGACTTAGTATGTGTCCTGAACTCGTAAAATTCGTGTATCATTTAATTTGTTTGCTTTGATTTGGTTTAGGAGAATCATTTGAAGATAATTATTTTTTCTGATTCAGAAAACCATGACCCATAAACATCAAAATATAGTTTATTCTTGAATTTATATTTATTTTATCTATTATCATTATATTTATTTTATTTAAATTTAAGTTTTGATTTTATTTTTATGAATTTTATGAATTTTCTGATTTTTGTGGATTTTTATGATTTCTTTCAAGTTTTTATTATTTTATATATATTTATTTTATTAATAAAATAAAATAATTATTTTATGATTTTTTGTAATTGATTCTACTGATTCTCATAGATTCTAATAAAATAAAAATCATTATCTTGAATTTAATTTTGATTTTTATGAATTTTTTGATTTTTTCAAGTTTTTATTATTATTATATTATTATTTTTATTTATTTTATTAATAAAATAAAATAATTATTGTTGTGATTTTTTGTAATTTTCATATTTTTTGAATTTTATTTTGAATTTTTATGAATTTTATGATTTTTTCTATTTTTTATTTATTTATTATTAAAATATTTTTTTTAAAAAAAAAATATGTCATCAGTTCTGAACAGTACCGGTTGTGATTTTTGATTTGATGTACAAGTAAACCAGATTGGAGGTTTAATATGCTAAATTTGCCAACTTAAATGTTTAAAATGCTTTTGAAATAATATCAGGATTTAAAGTGTAAGTAGCTGCCAACTTCAAGGTTTTTAATGTGATTTTACCTTATTTTAAAGTTAAAAGTTCTAGTAAAGTAGTTTTGATACTTAGATTTCTTAAGAGCAATATTGAGAAATCAAATAAAAGAACAAAAAAAACTGACTTGAATATCTGAATGAAATTATGATAAGACTACTGAGAGCAAAAATAGAAAATGGTTCAAAATTAAGTAGACAAAACATCCAAAAAGCATTCTAAAAGAGTTTCTCGAGTACAAAGGAGCCAAAAGAAGTATCAAACCATTGACAAAAGCAAATTTGTTTAGGTGTTGGTGGCACGAGTGTAGATCTGCTGGCTAGAGTGAGCAGCGACCATCCTGATCACACCTTTTGCCATTAACTCCCTGATGGCCTTCCTTGCTAGAGACCCGTTGATCTGTAGGAGACACAGAAACAAAGAGACTCAAGTTCTATAGATACAACAACACTTGTGGAAGCAAAGATTCTAAACGACATCATAGGAAGAAGAGGAAGTACCCTCATACGGTCGGAGAGAATGGAAGGGGTGATGAGCTTGAACTTGGGAGCTTCAGTGAGAAGCTTGTCGTAAGTAGCCTGATCAAACAACACCATGTTGTTCACCTTCTCCTTTTGCTTTCCCTTGCTCCACTTCTGTTATGTTTTAACCCAAACATACACAGTAGAAAAAAAAACAACAATTCAGCCACAAATGATCACGAAAATAAAACAAGACAAGCTTTGAAAATGTTTGAATCAGACATATAACTTAATAATCAATTACATTCCACAGAAGACTAAGAGTTTCGATAATCATACTAATAGATGCAAGCAGATACCCCAAAATCTAACTAAAACACAAGTAGATTGCGTCAAAGATGTAAGAAGAGTTTACTGAGGAAACGAACCTTCTTCTTCTGTTTTCCACCTCCGGATTTGGCCGGCTTCGATGACGGCGGCGGAACCTTATCCTTCTTTGGCGCCTGAAACACACGGGAAACTCCAAACTAGATACGAGGAACAAATAAAAATAATCAATACAGAGAGAGAGAGAGAGAGAGAGACTAACCATGATGTTGAATGTTGAGTAGATTAGAGGCCGAAATATGAAGAAGCTCACAAAGACGACAGTGAGTGAGGTAGTGCTCTTCTTCTTATATATTAGGGTTTCTGAGTTCGGAGAGTCGTATCAGGCCCTAGAAAGCCCATTATTGTTTTAATAATATGATCCACTGTTGTTTTAGCCCAGTTGAGCCCAACTAAACGAATGATAGATCAATAGTCATTACCATCCATCTATGATGATGAATCGGGTTGGGCAAATAAACCGAACCCGAAAATCCGAACCGATCCCGATCCGATAAAAATGAATCCGTACCGATCCCAATCCGACATAAATACCGAATGGATCTTGTTTTATGGTATTTAGGGTTATGGGTATTATCCGAACCGAACCCAAATTTAAATGGATATCCGATAGAACCCGAATCATTCAAAACCCTAAAAGATCTTGTACCAAACATGATCCCAATTCCTAATATGTATCCGAAATACACTAAGATATATTGAACATCTAAATTATTATCTATTACATAAAGGTTGGTGGTTCTATAAAATGAAAGTTGATGGTTGAAGTTGGCCGTTGAAGTTTGAAGTTCTTATATTTTGGTTTTGTTTTCATTGAATAATGTTTCTCATTTCATGAGAAACTGATTTTCGTTTTATGCATTCATTTATTTGGTTTTATTCCTATCGATAAATATGTTTAATTTTTTGTCTTATTTTGAATTATCAAGGTTGATGTTCATTTCTTATTTTTGAATCGATTTTACTTATATTTTGGTTACAAAATATGTACAAATCAAAGTATTTTAAAATCAAAGAACCGATTTTACTTATGCCTTGAAGATTGAAGTTCGAAGTTCGTGGTTGAAGGTTGACAATGGTGCTTGCAGTTGAAGCTTGAAATTTTATTTAAGTTTTTGGTTTTTGATTTCATTGAATAATATGTTTCTCATTTGATTTTGATTTTGGTTTTGGTTTTGGCTTTAGGTTTCTTTGAATTCTCTCATTTATTTTGTTTTATTATATCAATAAAGATACTTGGCTTTCGTTTCAAATTTATGTTATTTCATAGTTGTTTTGACGAAATTGATGCTTTTACTTACTTATTTTTATTGTAAGTTACCATTTATGTAGATTTGTATTGGTTACATTTAGTACAAACGATATACTCAAGAACCGAAAGTCCATTTGAAATCTAAACCGATAGTATTTTGGGTTATACCAATACCAAAATAATTTACCAAATCCGACCCGAACCGAAGAACACCCGAACCGATCCTGAACCGAAGTTTTAAATTATCAGAATGGGACTGGTTTTCGGTAACCATAAAAACCCGAACCCGATTAAAACAGAACCGACACCCGAATGATACCCCGGTTGCCCGGCCCTAATGATGATTTTTGTGCCGTTGGCTTACAAACAAAAACTGTAAAATTTTCAGACTCTCTCTGTGATAGTTCGACAAACTTCACATCACATCAATGGACACTCATCTTAACTATAGATCTGCTTTCTCATATAAGTATTGTACGTTTTCAATTTCACACATGGATTTATCTCTCTCTATATATATGGTAAACATGTAAATTAACCTAAATAAATATTTTATTTTGATATAACATCAATACCATTAAAAAGGAGATCATTCCTATTTTATGCTTTTAATAAAATACTTAAGTTTTCTAAAATTATCCTTAATTTTATGAACAAATTAAAATATTCTTTAATGACATTATTATCTTTCGGTTTTTACGTCTATAATACATTTAAATAGGTTATGTTTATATATAATCGATTTCGTAGTCTATAAATGTTTTTGATAATAATAAATAAATTAAAATCTACAATAATTTTAAAAATTAATATTAGATATTAAAATTTTCTAACTAATTATTTTACGACTTTATCACAAAATTAAAAGAAATTTGGGCTACTTTATATGTTTTGAAATATTTTATGGAAATATAATTGTTAAGTATAAAATATTTCTCAAGTAAAAGTTTCAGGTACAACTATTGTTTAACTTGTTTAGAAACAAAAAATGATTGTGTGAGACATTATAAAATAAAATTTTCTTCATGATGTACACACTATAAAATTTCTTATTCTATATAATTTAATCATATGACTTATGTTTAACTTATAGAAATAATCAACAATTCATTATATAATTAAGTAACAAATAACAGACTCACATAATTGAAATTTGATCATGTGACATTTTATATAGTCAAAACAAAAGACTTATAGATCCATTTGTAAATAAAACAATAAAAATAAAATCCGCGCTTTTTAAGCGCAAATCAAAAATCTAGTATCCGTATATGTGAATCGAACCACAATTATCCGAACCCAAAACAAGTTCAGATCTAAAATGAAATTTAGATGGAGTTATATAATATATCTATAACTCAATGTCTTACTTTATTTTAAATTAATCACAATGTTCATGAGCCGAAACCAACCGACTATTCTGTGAACCTTGGCGATACCGATATTTTTAATCAGCTGGTGGCCAACGGGAATCGAAGTTTGACTGAATCTAATCTCATCCTCTATATATTATTTTAGGAGCACTAAAAGAAAACAACCTTAACTTGATATGTTATTTACACAATGCCAATTCCTAGGTGGCATCCTCACATTCACTCTCACCCCTATTTTGATAAAACCCTTTCATTACTAGACTAATTACATTATTTTGCCATTGTCAAATCAGTCTAAATATGTTATAACACATGAATCATTGTTATGATCATTAAAGGTAATAAAAGATGATTAATTTTCAATCAATCATTTATGTGTTGACTTTGTTTTTCCATATATAACAAAGTCACATAGTTTCCATATTAAACAATTTCGTAGAATGTTGTGAGAATTCGGATTGACCAATTTTTTCCATATATAATTGTGCTTTTCATTTTTTATTCAAAACAGAGAAATTTATTAGTAGGTTTGTTTTATAGTAATTGCGCTTTTCATTTTTAAAGCGCAATTATATAAGAAAATATACTGATACTCTATGTATATAAAGTTCGGATACTCAACATTCCGTACCTCATTATCAAATACTGAAACAATGAATAATGCTCATAAACCATATCTATTTTTTAACAATGTATAAAAAACTAATATGGACCAAATAATAAAGTTCCTGTTATTTCAAAAGAGAAATATTTTTTAACAATGTATAAAAAAACTAATATGGACCAAATAATAAACTAATATTTATATCATCAGTCGTTATTATAGGAAAATGTCTCAGCGTATTTAGTTCTCGGATTGTCTATAAAGAGAAATACTTCAAGCTCAAACCACAACTTACACATAAACAAAACACTAATAACATAGTTTGTGATCCTTCACTATTATAAAAAAAATTAACTACTCTAACTTGAAAAATAACCTTAACAAAATGATATGAGCCATATTATTAGAGTATATGTGACTGTCAAATAATCCATAGTTAGCCAACTACAAACGATTAAAATGTTATTGGTAGTGACACCTAATGAGTCCATACTGTGGGTTTTAACTAATTAGACTAATTTGTTCATATTATTTGTTAGAATATTTGTGTGATAAATCTAGGTGACCACTAATTTCAAGACCAAGAAGCTAAATCGTGTGACCACTAATTTCAAGACCAAGAAGCTAAATCAATTTAAAAAAAAACATATTCGTTTTTTTACTTTACTGTAACCCGAGACGTATATTTGCAAAACCAAGAAGCTAAATAAATTACAAAAAAAAACTTATTCGTTTTTTGACTTTGCATGATTAGAGCATGGTAATGTATTGTTTTGCTATGTCAATGGGCGAATAAAAGGTAAGTAGATATGCAATCATATAAATTGTAGCCATGGATTTATTTCAGCAGATTACTGCTTTAAAAATGTGATTGATTCAATTTTTTTTACGAAAAGTGTTTATGTCTAATATATTCAAATAATGTTTCTAAGACTCAAAATTGATTCTATTTTTAAAAACAAATCATGCATTTATTCTTAAATTTGATTGGGAGGTTACCATTTATGCGATATTGTCATCTCATGGTCTGAAAAAAATCTTTTTCCTAATTATTACTCAATTCGATACTGTCTACATTAATGATGATTCGTTAACATCGTAATTACATATCAATATTTCCGCACATTAAGTAAATTCGGCGTACTATATATATTGCCTATACTACATGATCACCTCCATCACAATCTTAACAGCTCAAAAATATCACTCAAATGCAAGGTTTGAATTTCATCTCTGATGTTCAAGAAATCGATGCTTTCAGAAAGAGGTATATCATTTCAATTTGTAGAAAAGAGTAAATTATTATAATTTTTTTGATAAACTTATTCATTGTTATTTTTTCTATAGGATTGCAAACGAAGAGTTTTGAAGACAATTTTCACTAGATTTGGTGTTTTTTCCTATTATCTATATTCCTTTAATTATTATCATAATAATTCTGTTATGAAAACAATAGTTCTATTTTATATGTTTTGTCTTTCTTAAATTCATGATAAATTTGTATTGTTTATGTAGCGTTGGTCTCATCCTCTATTTAAACAAACTTTTACATTCATTTTTAATTAATTTGAATTATATTAATCGCAGCGTTATACATATATATTCTATTATATCTTACTTTATGTATTTTGAATTTCTAATATCTATAAATTAAAAGTCATTTTTAAATAACTCATTCCGCGCAGGACGTGGATTATCACCTAGTAATATATAACTTTTAATGAGGTCTAGAAGGTTGAACCCCAAAAAAAACAATATGAACCGAAAGATGCCCGAGTACTCATGCGGTCATGCCTACTAAAGCTAAGATGACTCTCTCCACTCTAACATTTTCCTAGATAGACCCCTTCAAGATTCTTATTTTCTTGCATTCGCAAGAGGTAGAAGAAAACAAGGAACTCAGCAGAAGACTTAGCCATGATTCATTGATAATAGCTTAATGTCAAACGTGATTTATACAAATACTAGGGGTTTGCAGGCGCTACATGCTGGTTTTTAAAATTATTTTAATATAATAATTGTGCTTTCTTAAATTTTGACATAAATTATCCTCAAAACCCATTTCTTGTAGTGTTATTTTATGAACCCAGTTCAAGACTAAACTACATCACAGACACTTTTGTCCAAATTCATAGCAATAAACATTAAGAGCTTTTTATGTTATATAAGAGACACCCTTGAACTGATGCCACTGGTGAATATGCATTTGTACATCTCAAAGAAAAAAAACTGACCACTTCTTACACTTTTTGTCATATGAAGATTGACATTAAACATCAAAAACATGTTCTTCTTACACAATCTAACACATCTTATGCTAGGATGGACTGATCACCAGATCATGACTAAGCCATAAAGAGAAACTACGCTGGAAAGAACCGGAGACATAAGTCATCTTGGTCCAGTGGTTTAATTAAGGGTTCATTAATGCTTCTATATCAGGAGGTCTAGGTTTCGAGTTCTAGTGAAAATGAAATTATGTGAATTAACGGAGAGAAGGCTTACAAGAGATTTGCAACATGGCGCAAGAAGTACTATCAAACATGGATCTGATAGAGTGGTTCATGTGATGCAGTCAGGTAACATTATCATAGTTTGTAATAGCATAATTATACAGCATTAAAACCCCATTTTGCTTCTCTTCATGTAACACCATTTATTCTCTTTGGATATCATCTTTTTATGAAATTCCAAATTCTTCTTTGCGGTATTTTTATTGTACAATATTGGCCAAATTCCAAATAGGATATATAGATATTGTTTGACAAAGAATCTAATTTAGTGATTCTCTTAAAAAGAACTAATAAGTGAATCTGCCAATTTTCAAAGATTTTAAGAACATCGCTATACAACGATTTAATAACCTCTTTTACACTATGTACTTAGATTTAATTAATAAATAAGATAATTACTTATCTTTTGACCAGCTACCATAACAAATTTTAAAGCTTCTCGATTCTGCCGAACTTTGATGACAATTAAAGTAAAGTACTTCTTCCGTTTCATATTAAGTGTCGTTGTAGAAAAAAAATTTCATTGTAAAATAAGTGTCGTTTTTAGCATTTGTAGGCAGAATTTGTTAACTTTACTCTCCAGTGTATTTTTCAATTGGTTGAAATATGAGTATGTGTAATGATTTTTTTATATAGAAAATGCAAAATTAAATTATTTATTAAACCATGTGCACAAGTCTAAAACGACACTTAATATGAAACAAAGGGAGTATCATTTTCAATATAGCAAGGAGCTCGTCTTTCCTTTCTTTCAGTAGAGCCTGCACACATTTCCCATACATATTTTCATGTAGAAAAAGTAAACATCATTTTGTCTTGAAGCATTTGCTTTCTGATTCCAGGCTTATATAATTCTAAATCAGCTTTAATTCATGCCAAATAAGCAAGTACAAGCTTCCCAACGTGTTCTTCAGACTTTGCTTCCGAAGAGCAAACCAATACAGTTGCACGATCAACCTTTGCATCCCTCAAAAACCAAAATTGAACCAGCTTAAATCGCTACAGTTTCAACTGAAATGGTAGATAGAAATATTGTAAAGAAAGAGAACGAAAACTTGATGTTTAACACCTTCTTTGCCATAATCTGTTTGCTCCGGATTGCTCAAAACTTGAAAAACCTCTCCTTGTACATTTCATCACAAAGGAGACAAAACAATGCAAACGAGAGAATCCTCGGCATTACATCCATGAGAGATCCAGTGAACAATAGAATAAACCTCAAGAAACAGTAGCAATGTGAACAAAAACACCTTACCTTGAGCTGAAAGTTTTTGACAGCATAAGGATCGCCAAATTTCTTGAGCCTGAATTAGATTCCAAGCAGGAAAATTTTCAAATTTCTTAACTCATACTTTATTTTAAGTAGCAATCTTTTTATTCTCAGCCTCTAAAGCATCAAATTCGAGGTATACGATCTCAAAACGCACTCCACTCACAATTTGCAATCTTAAGTTTAATACAGTAAAAACGCAAGTGCTGAACAGTTTTCATATACTAATTTACCTCTCGGGCTTCCTTCACATATAAGGCTGATATCTAAGCATGACCTTCATCTGTCGTATACACAGAGACTGTTGTGCAGATGTCAATCTATATCTTTTGCCCATTTCTTCAAATCTAATCCCACTTGTTAACCATCTTAAACGTGGTAGCCAAATTGCATTGAAATCTAGATACTCAAAATTTCATCAAAGTAAAGAGTCTAAATAATGGTTCGTGAGACTCATAATTTGTTGATAGGTTCACTGTACAAACAGACATTTTACAAACACTATCTCAGCCAATATATATACAAATATAAATCGAAGAAGTTAAAAAATAAGCTAAGATAGCACAAAAATATTTTTTGTCACAAATATAGACTCTAAGAATCAAAAATGACCAAAATATTTTATTAAAGTGATAAATATATATTTATACCCCTAATGTTAATTAATCTAAACCTTAGGGTTTAGATTTAAGAAGTGAGGATTTTGGGATTAAGGTTTAAAATTTTTAAAAATAAAAAATAAATATTAAAAATTTGAAAAATGAGATCTGAAAAATAGGTTCAGAAAGTATTTCGATTTATAAAAATAAATTTGAAAAAAAACAAAAACAATTTTGAAAAAAAAATTCAATTTATAAAAAAACTGAATTTGAAAACAGATAATCTGAAACTATTAAATTTTTTTTTTTAGTTTTTATTTTTTATATATATATATATATCTAGGGTATTATAATATTTTTTACCTATTAATTGAAATATTTTGGTCATTTTCCTCAGTAGAGTCTATTTTGCGACAAAAAATTGAAAATAATCTATTTAGTAAAATTGCCTATAGAAGTTTGTTGGTGAATATAAGCAATTTTAGATTTCATGGACTTATATTGAGATATGAAGATGGTGTCAGATAGAAATCAATATTAACTTGATACACTTCTTAATTTAAGGAACTCTATAAGCCAATAACTATCACATGTAACTTCTACATATATAACCATTAATTATGCATGTTTAAGGCAGCATACCTATCAGACATTAAGCTCAATTGGCCGGAATTAACTAAATACAATGAAAAGACAAAAGTTCACTGATTTTACTAACCAATGTGTCTTGATTAACATTTATGTTATTAATTATTATAAATAATGCAACAAATCCGAAACGAACATTTCAATACTTTATTTACATGTCAACTATATTACTTTATTATAAGGCTTTCGATAAAAATATTATAGTGTTAAAGAAAAAATAACAGAACAAAATGTAAAAAATACTTTAAAGATATTATTGTTGAGCATCATATTTGGTCACCATACTTAACCAGCACGTTAACAAGAAATTGCGCAAATGCAACGCATAGGTTTTCTGGTTTTTGACCCAAAGCATACACTCTTCGTCTTAGGTCCGCGTTTCTCACGACAATTTTTTTGGCATTCAGATTCTACACACATCCCATCTTTATTCACAGGGAGTTGTTGTTCATCACACCATTTTCTCTCTTCTTTTAATACATTTGCCATCGTTCCTGTTGAATATAAAATACCAGATTTTTTAATCAAAATGGAAAAAATACTAATTTTCTCATTTTTTGGAACATAAAATTTTTAACAAAAATATAAAATTTATTTATGAAAAGAAAAAGACAGATTTTCAAATTTTAGTTTTAGGAATTATTACCAATAGAGAAAGAGAGATTGAAGTAACGAATGAGCATATATATATATATATGTGATTGAATAACCAAAGTATTTTTTCGGTCGTGAGTATGTACTCTGAATAATGTATGAATTTACTGATAAAGTGAGACTAACATATAAATTTTTTTTATATTATTTTTTATTTGTAAAAAGTAACAAATTACTACAAAATGTACAAATATAACGTAATATATTATATAAATTTACTTAAAATGGCATTAACAGTTATGAAAAACACTTGTTACCAAATTTGTATGTTTTTAAAAACAGTTGAAAGATAGATGATAAAAAGTGGAAATATTTGGAACCATTTCTATATTATAGTTTTTCTTAAATTATAAAGACCATATATATTTATACAAAAACCTCTAAGCTCGGTTTTCTAGCTTTTATGTATGTTTTGAAATTTACATAAAAGAGATACTTTAAATATCAACTTCTACACTATATAAATTAAGATGTATATTACACAATATAGCCAGAATGATGTTTCCAAAATATCAAAATCATATATTCAAAATCATTTTATTTTATAACGAGAATATGTAATATGTTAAGATAAACTTAAAATATAAATACAAACCTAGCACAAGAATGATGAAGATAGTCAAGACTGTAAACGAGAGTTGACAGGTTTTTCTCATCATATATGATAGAAATGAATTGATAATGGGTTTTTTTAGCACTTAACTGATAATGGTTTTAAACTCTTAAAGGAAAGGTGATGTATTTTTACTTTGGCAACATGCATATATATATATATATATAGCTAAAATAGCTAATTTAAGTAATTCACTTTATTATGTTCCGTTTTAACCGAATCTAATTTCTAAAAAGTTACAAATTTTTTGCTCATCTAATAAGTGAAAACTTTAGACTTGTTCTTATGTTTCTATAAATAAATAGAATGGTAAACATCATATGCATAAAACTATTACTTTTAATATTTTCAAAATTTTGCAATTTTATGGTAGTTTGATTTTATGGTTTAGATGACTTCTTGGGAAGTATTCTAACAAAAGATGCACTAGAAAACTAATCGGACGTATAGTAAATTTAGGGTTTAAAAAACGTAAAGAGAGGTTTTTAGAATTATTTTCTACACAAATGGTATACATCACAAAATAAAATTTCACATACTATTCATAAATTAAAGATCGAAAACTAATATAGGAAGTTATAGAAAAATTAAAATTAAAATTTTTAATAAAATATTTCTCATCTAAATTTCAATTAATTTAATTAAAATAGTATATGGCGGGGGGTTGGATCCCAACACCGTCGTTCCCGTTGGCTATCTTAACATATTTTGTCATGGCTTTATATATTTTGTTGTGGATGTTGTAGATTTCGTTTGGAAAAAACCTTCACTGAAGTGATTTAAATAGGATGACAAAGAAGGGAGGTGAAACAATATCATGAAGGAAGGATTAAAGAGAATAGTTGAATGATAGAGATTGGTTGTGACTTCTGATAATGGAGGTTTCAAGAGTCAAAATGATTACTTCTTTCATGGCAGATTTGGTTGTCGTAAGATGGACTTGAATTCTGCCAATGTGAATTATTATAAGCACAGACGTTTGTTGACTTTGTGATGTGGAAATTTGAAGAAAACTTACTTTCCTCTTAAAAAACACTCTTAAAATACAATTTTGAATCACTAAACCAATTATATAAAAAAACTGTGAAATTTAATTGGATGAACAATTTCCAATAAAATTAAAGTTAACCTTAAAATCTCAAAACATCTTATGTTTTGAACATCATATAATTTTAAACAAATTGATTATATAGACTAAATAAAGAATGTACATGTGTGTTTGTCTCTTGTAGAGAAGGTTTGATTCGGAACCAAGAAAATAAAATAAAAGAAGGCCATGGCCATCCTACAAGCGATATTTGAGAGATGACATCGATTGTAGACCTAACTCCTAATAACCAAATCACATTCAATAGCTAAAAACGATTCAAAGCTCGTCCAATTACTAACAACAATGCATAAATGCTTTAATAAAAACAACGATCCAAAGCACTCCAATGGGTATATTGTAGCTACTGTTATGTTTTGAAGACATTTGCAATAAACATGGACACCCCAAGACATCATATGTTCATGTCCAATCTTTCAGATCCTAGCAATCATTTATCTGATTTTGTCATCAACTTGATTGCTTCAACATCTCTATTCTCATTTAGTACTGTAATTTTTTTCTTATCATTTTAGCTTTTCAGGATTTGAGATGTTAAATTTTCTATAATGTTGAAATGATTAAGTCGGGATGTCTTTGTAAATATATAAATTGATATTAAATAGCAATGAAATGACATGTTTAAAATGAGGGATTGAAATAAAAGATATTGATTAAGAAGTGTACATAGTTTTGGAGAATTCATTCCCAATCTTCCAGCATATTTTGTTGTGAATATTTTTTCTTGCCGATGGTTTTATTTTTAAAAGAAAAAAGATAAAACTCTTATTAAAAACAAGTAGAGATTTTGTCCGCGTTATTGTTGGATTATGTATAATAAGTTTATAATAATATACTAGGTGTGTCCGCGCTTTGCGCAGAAGATTGCTAATGTTGCTCTGTACGATGATATGTGGTGTGATTAAGCAATTCTTTGGAAATTAAAGATTATGTGTGAGGTTTCGCGAAGGCTGCAATCTTTCTAAAGACACAAGAGAGAAACTTGACTTTGAGAAAAAAGTGTTTGTTGCGTGTGCTGATTGTTCCTGGAACATTTGTGGAGGTTGAAGATCGGCTTGGATTTCCGTAGCTAGTATTAGAGACAGATTTGGTAAGGATTTGAAAGAAATATTAAATATGTATGAACATATAGTTACAAATATAGTTATAACAACTTTTGCTAGTACTTGTGACTGTTTCTTCCTTTTTCTTGCAAGTGTTTCCTGGTTTTCCTAGCTAGCTTAAACAGAGACACTACAGCAGTCCAGTTAAAAGAACAAAGTAGCATCTGACCCTGCCTTTTGGATAATCGATTTAAATGCTCAGACAGTGTTTTTAAGGGAGCTGGTCAAGGATTTATGAAATTCTATTGCCACTGAATATATTTCATTCCGATGATTGTTAATATTAGCTACCTTACTTAATGTGTCAAGTAAGTTTCCTTATGTTTTTTACCGAACAGGTTGTTTTTAATTTGAAAACTCGTTGTTATCAGGTGGATCATCAGTAAACCTCATTACTGACTCTTTCTTACAATTTAACCTTAGATCATGAGCAAACACACACAATGGAGTTGAAAACAAACAAAAAATGGCTAATGTGGGTTTACCAGTGTTGTTACTATCAACAGCTGAAACAAAGGAATTGTAGGACCACAAGTGACACATGTCTTTATATGAAGCAATGTGTTTTGATTAAGGCATAAATTGAGTCTAAGATATTTTCTTATTGGCTGCATATATATTTTGGTATTTTCCTTTTCACCCTATCTATTTTAGTTCAATTATGTGACAGTAAAAAAGAAAATTCATATATTATTCTTATATTAAAAATTCTTATTTTAAAAACTCAGTAAACAGAAATTTGGTTCATTTTATTCGGACACTAAAAACTACACTTGTAAAATATATTTCAATAATAGTTATTTTAATATTTATTATTAGTAAAAATAATTAAAAGGATAATTTGTTTTTAAATAAATTTGTTTAATAATTATTTATTTTGATTTAGTCACAATTTATTATTTTTGTTAGTATGTAAAATATACAAATATAAAAGAAAATAAGAATAGTAGATTAGGATGTTGAATAATATTAAACAAAATTACCGTAAAGATAAAATTTATACGGATGTTGAATTACTAGGTTAAAAAAATTGAGGTGGATTATTAAAAACTGTAAATGGAATACTTAGAGCATCTGTATCGCCCGTTTTTAAAGGGGTTTTAGAGGAGTGGAGACCACAAAAATGTGGAAACCAAGAAAAAATGTCGCCAAATAAGAGGCGGTTGTGGGTGGATTTTTTCACTGTGCACGGGATCCACTGACACGTAGCGTCTCACGATTGATCTTTTTTTAATTTTTTTTTCTTATATCAGAAAAATTTTTAAAAAAGAAATTGGAAACCTCACCCATGTTTCTGCGATGCAGATGCTCTTATAACCATTGTTCAATGAAAGTAGTCTTAGTGGACTGATGACTGTTTTGTAAATGAAAAGTAGTGTCAACCTCGTAAGGAATAGGAAGAGGTCTTTAAGAAAAAAGATTTTAGCTACTTTGATGGATCATATTCACAAATTGATGCTGAGAAACTTGAAAAATAGAATTTTATTGGAAATGAGTGGACCCAATGAAAAGATTAAGAAAAAACAGAGATGTCATGATTCAAGATATCATCAAAATCCTAAACAATCTATTGTAGCTCAAAAGCAAGTAAAATAAAATCCTATGGATGAGCTTCTGTGAGCATTGGGCTTCCTCACTCCTTGAGCTATAAAGCTAAGCATTTTGTGGCTTCTTGGCCTTGCCCCCTTCCTCCTGAATATCAGCACCCTGTAGGTAGTATCACCAAAACAGAGTTATGTGAAACAGAGTTATATGATATGGGGAACAAGAGGAAGTTGGGCCTCGAAGATAATAAGAGCACAGGCCCAGGAGAGAAGACGGCAAAGTTTGATTTAAGAAGTTCAGAGGTGAAAACAAAAGAGTACGGAGAAGATGAAGATGGAGCCAGCTGGAGAAGTGGTCCTGCGTAAATCATAAGCTTCTCATCTCAACCTACATCTAAGGGTTGAGAAGCTATCCACTTGTAATGAGATTATGATCCTATCTCTACTGTAGTCCAAAGCTCTATGTCTCGTTATCCTCCACCAACGTTCTCTGACACACAAAATTAACGGCAAATTGTATATCAGGATGTGTCAAAGTAAGGTACTGCAGCTTACCTGCAATGCTCCGAAAATAAGTGGGCTCTGATACCATGTTTAAACTACAAAACAACTCAAAGATTGAAACTTTACTTCTTATTTTCACCCTCAATGTTTACAATCGCAGACCTTATATAGTCTCAGAGATGAATCTAAAACCCTAGTTACATTTGATAATCTCATTACAAGTGGATAGCTTCTCAACCCTTAGATGTAGGTTGAGATGAGAAGCTTATGATTTACGCAGGACCACTTCTCCAGCTGGCTCCATCTTCATCTTCTCCGTACTCTTTTGTTTTCACCTCTGAACTTCTTAAATCAAACTTTGCCGCCTTCTCTCCTGGGCATGTGCTCTTATTATCTTCGAGGCCCAACTTCCTCTTGTTCCCCATATCATATAACTCTGTTTCACATAACTCTGTTTTGGTGATACTACCTACACACCCTCACTATTTGTGAATGGCACCATTCACAGATTCATCGGGCATGATAGTTTTTGATAGATGTTGCTTCTCCACCAGAACCCATCCCAGCGGAAGTACCAGGGGTTAATTTGGACACAGTCCCAGCTCCACGCGTTTCATCTCCGGAATTGTTTTATCACCCCCTCTGAACCATTCAACACCAGAGCAATCTATATAACCATAAGGAGAGAACATATTTAGTTTCATTGGACTTACATGTTCTGCAAAGTTTGGCAGTAGTGAACGCTGCTTGCGGTAACAAATCCGTGTATGGTTAAGGACTGATGCTTGGAGGAGAGTTAAATGGTGAAAGCTTCAACTGGAAGCTGAAAGTGATGCCAACCAAGTCTTTAATTAACTATGGGATGAACCAACGGGCTTTAGGCTAGTGGCACTTGAGGGATAACCCCAATACGGTGAATCCGCAGTTCGATTCCCGTTGGCACCAGATAATTTAACATTGCATTTCTGGAATCCACAGAATAGTCGATTGACTTCGGTCGCCGGATACTGCGGTCAATTCAAAAAAAATGAACTATAGGATGGTTTTCAGCTCTGGCTTCCCAACACGTGGACCATGCAGGAAGATGATATTCACATATTCAATGGAGTTGTCTACTAAAAGAATTTTGCCATGATTTCAGTATGGTTGTCGTTGGTGTAACTTACACTTAGTTGGCCAATGTCCACCGCACGTGCATTGGTTAGCTTTGTCATCTCTCCATCAAATTGTAACGACCCGGTTTTCTTAACCCATTGGTTTGATTTTTTTCTTTAGTTAATTTGGGACAGAACCAAACTATTTCTCAAACCAAAAGCCATCAATTTTTCCTCATAACCCTACCGTGTATTTATGTACTCATATATATATATATAATATATTCTTCCATAAGAAGTCAACCACCTTTTAATTTGTTAGCTCGTGCAAAAGTGATATGGCGTCAAACGTGTCACACCAACTTCATCTTCTTGTTCGATCTCTCCCATGTGGAGTGTTAGTACTATCACCACCGCTTGCCTCAATCTTAAACCTCCGGAGATGCCGTCAAGCACAGGAGAACCATCTCTTGCATCGTAGCCATTGCAAGTTGATGTCGATGTAGTGTTGTAACATGACCGAGGCGAGAAGAGAATCCGTAACCACAGTCTCAACGCGATCAATTACCGATCTCCACCGCCACCAACCGCGACCCACCGGAGACGCATCTCTTGTCTCCGTAAACCTGCACTCGTTACGGAGCCACATCATCAACTATCCGCGTGTGCGTATGGGTTTAGGTGCTCTTTTCTTTGTTACTTGTGCAAAAAGTAATATTGTGTTATAAACCCTAGATCTATTAATTTTTTTTTTTAGATCTATTAATCTTCTTTCCCTTTTGTTGTATTGATGCGTCTTTCAACGAGATGATGCTGTGAGATTCATGATTCCCGTAAGTTACTTTACTGCATGTTGTCGTGATGATGGCTCAGTATCTCGGTTTGTGTTTTTCGGTTAAGCTGGTACAGATTTGGTTCAACTTCAAATCAGTGGCTAAAGTGAGGATTATTCCGTTAAATCACGAGCTACTTTAGTATTACTATTATGAAAAGCCTAGTTTCGAAACATGATCCGTCTCTGTGAATCGAGTTTGTTTAAGAGTTTTGTTTGTTAATTTATTATCATTTTGATTATTAAACAAAAAATAGGATAATAGAGGATTCAACGGTTAGGGGAAATGATTTATGTTAAGGACTATTATATATATGTAGTTATATAGTATGGACTATGTGGTGAGTGCAGGGGTCCGAGTGATTTGGGCTAGCGATGCATATGAGTACAGGGACCAGAGAAACCTGAGCTAGCAAAGTATAGAGTGTGGGGGCACAAAGACATCTGAGCTAACGACGCATAGTGGATGAGTACGGGGTCCATAAATGTATGAGCTAGCGACGTATATTGTGTGGTGTGAGGTGCAAAGACATTTGTATATCTACGCATATTGGTGGAGTGCGGGGGTTCAGAGATGTCTGGACTATCGGCGTATATTATAATATAATATATTCGTATGAGGAGAATGCAGGGTGTGTGAACTAGCTATGTACCATCAGCGTATTTGTTTGTTTTGTGTGATGCGCCAGACATCTTATTTGTTCATGCTAGAACTATGTCTATATAGTCGTAGTGCTATGTACTGAGTCATTGGTTTGTGGTTTAGTATCCAATACCTCACTGAGTGATTTCCATATTGCTCATCCCTCTTTCTTTCCCTTGCAGGTGAGCATGATTATCAGTCGTATATCTGGACGGTTTGATGTTTTTGGGATTGTCTTATTTTATTTTGGTTTTCAATTCTATTTATTTGACATATTTTATAATTAAATTTAAAGATGTTTTTCTTTCTGATATATAATATTAAATGTTTTAATATTTTGTTCGGTTTTGAATAACTCGGTTTAGTTTGGTATTTTTCGTTAAGTAACGCTTCGGTCTCGAGAGAGGAGGAGACGGGTGTTACACAAATGCCACAAAGACAGTTGTTTCAGTTCCATCAGAGACTGATTCAGTTCCATCAGAGACTGAGAACTGGACAAGGTACCTGCAAAAGGAACAACATGGTCAATGCGTAACCATGGTTGGTAAATACTGCTTCACATAGACAACCTAAAAATCTTATAAATGTGTTGCAGATCGATCACCTAGGGACCCCCAACCGCTTCGTGATGGCAAGCTTAATTAACATGTGAATGATGTGAATCCACGTTGAAGCATTCTTTGTCTTCTTGAGAACTTCGACCAGGAAGTGAAGCACCAACCATTTGTAGTATCAATAAGCAGGAAGTGAAGCATCAACCAGTGCAAAGGAAATCCACAGTCTGTTGGCAAAATATATTTAAAACGATTCAAGCTTACAGAGATGATGCACTGATGGAGGAGGAGATAAGTTTCAGATTTAACATGTGGGTCAGAGTGGAGGAGATATGCATTAATCCTAATCCTTTGAATTGTCTGTCGTTTCATCGTTGACTCTTTGTATGTGGTTTTGATGCCCAAATCTTCACCAAATATTGTACCAAAGGGCATTGCGTTTGTTTGTAGAAATGTATCCAATCCAACCAATATTTTTGTTACGGAGCTGGTAAAAGAGTTATGGTGTTAGCAAGTAGTATCAGTTGCTCATAACATGAAGACCTCTAATGGAATATAGTTAATGGTTTCAGTAACCTCGACGAAGATGGTTTGAGGCGTGAAGCAGATAGAGACATGTGATGTGGTCAGTTTTAAGTACTGATTACTTCCGGAACAGTGTTCGAAAGTGGTGGATACTGATAGATCCCTGGATCAACGTTGACTGCGCCAGGAAAATAAAAATTAAAACTTAAGGAAACAAACTTTTCACAATGAACTTAGGAAATCACAGATGTAACAAAGACTTATCCACCTTTCTTCACATTCCTTGTTTCCTATAAATGGAAGACACAGGTCATGAAGGTATCCTTACATCTCCCAGACCTCAACTCAGACAAAACTATTTGAGGATTGGCCATGTTAGTCTACATTCTAAAATATAGTATGCTATTGTAGAATATAGGCCCAATTATTGTCTGGCCATGACGTACTGAAACCCATCAGCTTGAAGACTTAGAGCACTTTTATTGCAGTTTCTCTAGATGGTTTTTAGGAAAGGGAGGGTCCACCAAAAGGAAGAAAAGGAGGAAGAAAGGTGCGAACAGAGAAACTTGTTCTCTCCGTTTCTTTCACTATTTTGCGGGCGCCACGACACGTGGCGGCTCGCAATTGGTGCATTTTTTTTATAAATCCGAAAAAAAAAATAAAAAAAAAATTAAAGAAACCTAATGGGTTTTTGTGTTAATCGTGCTCTTAACTTCGTTGGAAAAAGGACCCAAATTTTATGCGCCATGTCTATTTCTTTACAAACTTTGTAGTAGAACAAAGCAGAAATAAAAAAAATACTAGATTTAATTTATGCATTGTGTGTTTTCATCTAGAACTTTATAATATTGTATATTTCATATTAACCTAAAAAAAAATTCAAAAATACTACATGGATTCTCAAAATCGTGTTTATATATACATTGACCGTCAAAGATATTAGTCATCCGTTAATTTACCAAAACACCGTCATTTGGAATAAATTCTGTAAAACTAAATAAATATAACATAGACTCTCAAAATCGTGATTATATATATGTCTGTCAAAGGTGTTCGCCATCCTTTAATTTATCAAACCGACGTAATTTTAAGTAAATTCTATAAAATTATTTTTCATTTTGTATTTTTTTTTTTACTTTACAAAATCTATCCCAAAAGGGCGTCGTTATAATAAATTAATGTATGACTAAAATTCTTAACTTGCAGACATAAAAAACTAACACCTTTGACGATCAATATTGATATAACTCTTGTAAATCATTAATTAATAATTATGAACACTATTTAAAATTTAATATACTTAGAAATACTATATTATTTGATATTTGGTAATAGTTATATAAAAAGTTGTGGCTTATATGTTATTGTCTAATATCAAATAATTTAAGTGATTTTTAAGTTATATTAAGTCTTGAGTAGTGTCGAAGATAACTCATTTATGAATTTAGTTTTCCTACTTAGAGTTGGACGCTAGTTCTTTTTTCCTATATATATATATATATTGACCGTTAAAGGTATTAGTCTTTTTGTAAGTAAGCTAAACATGTTAGTCATACGTTAATTTAACAAAACGACATTATTTTGGATAGATTTTGTAAAATTAAAAAATTACAAAACGACGAATAATTATATAAAATTTATCCAAAATGATATTGTTTTGATATATTATTGGATGATGAACACCTTTGTCAGTCTATAAATATAATCATGAATTTTGAGAGTTTATGTTGTATTTTTTAAAATTTTTAAATCTTACAAAATTTATTCATTCATGTTTAATTGACACTGGATAGTAAAAAATACTTGTGAATGCATTAGGTATGCTATAATGCTAATGCATTCGTACGTATTAGTGTATCCTTGTATATTTTTATTCAAAACAATTGGGGATGATTGGAAAGAGTTAAACAATTGGGGATGATTAAAAAGAATTGTAGCTTTATATTTTTTGCTGTAGAAATAAAGTTGTAGATTTTTGTTTTGTATGTAAATAATTTTGCTGTAAGATTTTAGCTGTACATTTAAAAAGATTTAATGATTTCCATATAAATTTTCTTAAGCAAAAAATAAGTGCTTTAGATTTAGTGCTTTCACCGTTGAAAATAAATAAAAAGAAAAGAAAAATCTGTAGCTTTAAAAAAAAATCATAAATCACAATTGGTAAAAAAATGAGATGTAGAAATAATTTGACATATAGAAAGATCTTACAGCACTTCTAAAGCACTTACCAATCTACCCTAATATCGTCAAACAATTTCCGTGATTTTGCTAAAACTTATATGGATCATGTTCATGGATGCCAACAAGATAATATAAAATGAAATTTCACTAGCCCATGATGAGAGCTTCACTCACGTCTAAGTGATTATTATATAACTATTTGGCATAACATCAGTAAAACCGATCTTAGCTCAGTTGGTATAATGGAAAACTGTAATTGTTGCTGAAATGTTTAGGTAGTTGGTTCGATTCCGGTAGGTTGGGTATTTTAACTTATATCAGATTCTTGTCACATTGAATGTTTTTTAAATAAATTATTTTCTAGACAAAATAAAGGAAACAGCTTTTATTTTGCATGGTTGATTGATTTCAAGTTAACCGAAGTGAAGATATTGTTTTTCCTCTTTTTGGCGAAACTGTTTGTGTAACACTTAACACTGAATCGGACCAATGCTGACAGGAGTTCAAGAATGGGACCAACGGCTGAGAAGGATGAAGAAGAGGCGGTTCGAGCTAAGTGTATTCCGAGGAAACCAAAGTCGGTGGCTCTAAGGAACAATGGTGTGCATCAGTAATAACAAATCTGCAATGAAACGGCACGGAGTCTAACAAGCTTATTGTGGGTTTAAGAACAAAGAAAAGAAGAATAGAGAATGATTAGTAGTTGTAAGCACTATGACATGTGTGGGTAGGGTAACTACTAAAAACCCCAGTGGTTGCCAAAAAGTTAAAGAGTAAACATGATGGGTACATATAAAAATCTTGTAGTTTGAGCCTAGGTGTACTTTGAGGTTAATTTCAGACTCGTTTTATTTGACTTCTTAGTTAAAAAAAAAAAAAAAAAAAATTCAAACAAAAAAACACTTAACACTGAATCAGCATGCACTCACATGTGATTGAGGGGAAAACGTTATAAAATGTACGTATCAGACAAAAAAGGACAACTGAAATAATTATCAATGATCAACTAGAGATTAATTAAAAATCGCAGGAATACTAAAGCCTTATCTTATAAAACTCAGATTCTGCTTCTTTATAGATTTGCCACCAGAAATGAGGTCAAACTGATAGTTTAATCAATTTTTCCTTTTTTTTTGTAAATTGTCTATGGCTAAACATACAATTTTTTTCTTTGAACAACAATTTTATAAAGATTTAGTAACATATGAAAAGATTTTTATCAACTAACTTTTTGTTTGAGATTCATATTCCTAAATCTATCTTATTAAAACAGAAACATTGTGTTGGATGTAATATTTATTTTGTAAGTTTTTAAATTAAATACATTTTTCTACTTTATAGTTAAACATACATTAAATCACTAATATTCCTTTTTATACTACTATCCATGTTTCCAAACTTTACAGTTATTTCTTTATACTATTATCTAAGTTTCCAAACAACACAATATTAATATTATGTCCAAACAATACAAAATATCAAATCTCAGCTTTTTAATAATTTTAAACAATTTTCTTTCAAATTATTTAGATAAATTAAATAATTAAAAATAAAATAATTTATAAAACAACGAAAGTAAATAGAATTTATTTTACACGTTTAAATACTAAAAACCTTTCAATAAATAATTAATCAATTAAATTAACAGATTATTTAAATTATAGTACCTAAACAGTGGTTATATCATTTATTTAAAAACATAATAATTTAATAATAGCCATTACATAATATATATAAACGTTATACATTGTACAATAAATATAATAACAAAAATAACTATGAAAAATGTTCAAAATATATATTAATTAAAGAAAAATGCTTAACACTAATTGTTAACAACAAATTTAAACCGTATTACAACATAAATCAAAAATTACACAAAAAATTATAATAAATTAATTAAGATATATAAAAATGATTAATATGATTATGACATATTTATAGTTTTTATTATTTTTATATCTAGCATTTTCTCGATCAAAATTTTGTAGAAATGTCATAATTTCATAAATTGCAAAATTATATGGTTATCCATCGTTTCATAAATTGCAAATTAGATTATATTTCGGTTATCCATCGTTTCAATCGATTAGTCTCGGGTTTAGTGATTCTTTTTTAATTATGGATATTTTCAAAAACCTAAATCGAATTATCGAATCAACGGATTAGCCGGTTTAACCACGGTTTTGGGTATAATTTAAAAGAACTGATTTAAATACAAAAATATTTCAAATACACAAAATCTTTCAAATTAAGAAATGTTAAATTATTAATGAGAGTTTTTAATCGTAAATATTCCGCATTTACGAAATGCGGATTAAAAACTATATTAAAATTGTAATTAAAATGAAATTCATAGATTTTAGTGGTCCATGTACAAATTTTTTCTAGAAAGAAATTTTCTCTTGTGGGCTTCATTAAGGCATTAGCATCAATGAACCTGCAAGGAGGTTCAAATATATATATATATATATATTTTTTTATGTTTGACTTTTAAAAATAAATAAATAAATAATCGAACCAATCGTGGACCACTATATGTCGTGGAGTCCACAAAACAGTGTTGATATCGTCTCTTCCCAATGACTTTCAGCGACAGAGGTTCATCGGATCTGTATTTTTTTAATATATTTTTTTTGGATTTGTGTGATCCCACTACATCAATCTTCAATGTGGATGCTCTTAATTCCAAATTTCTTCATACAAAAGGGTTAAATTTTATTAACTTTATCAAATAACTACCGATATCTTCAAAAACAAGTATTTATAATATTTAATGTATTTTTGATATTGGGGGTGATATATCAACAAACGTGTTTTGCAGTCCACTTATTTTCGTCTACTCTTACTGGTTCGTTTATAGATTCCATGCAACGATGATTAAGAAATTTGAGCGATCATTAAGTAGATTTTTCTCTGCAAAACTAGTTTGTGTTACTCTTCTGATAAACTAGTCTGTGTTCTAAATTTCAGGTTCAAAATCTTGTTTGACTATAATTCAAAATTACTTAGAATCTAAACTAGCTTATATATATTCTAAGACTCTAAGGCGTAAACTAAATATGGATAAGAGTGATAAATGTTAAAAAAGTACACAAAACTTCATAATTTGCACAATGTTGATTGAAGCATCGAGTGACACGTTACGCTCATAGGCAATGATGAAGATATCTTATGAGAACAAAGAAGTGGGACTTTTATCTTTTCTTCAAAGTGTATCCAATAACAAATTTTAAACTGAAATTGAAATGACACCACATATATATGCTTTTTTGTTTAGAAAGAGACAAGACATAAAGAAACACATTAACAAAGAGATGTTTTTTTTTTTGAAAAAAAATAACAAAGAGACGTTGTAGAAGTATAAGCCATCTCTCAATCTCTTAGTGAAGAAGGAATGGTTTATTTCTATATTTTAAAAGGATGACATAAAGTATTCATATATTTTTAAGTTTTTGTAATTCAGTGTGAGATTCCATATACTGCATATCAATATAAACAGTTGTAATCTGTGGCGGAATCAGAAATATTTTGTATTGGAATCAAAAAAATTTAATGGAGATAAATTTTTATTTTTAAAAGGGTAAGTATAATTTTTCTTAAGTAAAAATAAATATTTTATATTTTTAGTAAAAACAAATATTTTTTAAATAGTGGGGTGGGGTGAGCTGACCCCACACTTTACTATTTGCCTTCGCTCCTGATTGTAATATATGATACATCTGATAACGAAATAATATAATTTATAGATATTATAAATAAATACAATACAATACAATGATGTTCTTGTAAGAAATCATTTTATCTATCCGCGTCTTGAAATAAGTAGAAATATTTATCATAATTTATATTCGGTTGCTAATGCATGTAATGTTGAAGACAAAATTATATATCAAAAATATGAAAAAGATTTAAGTAATATATAAAAAGACTTGAATACTATATTTACCACTATTTAGTTAAATTAAAAATTCAAGAAACTTGATATGATATCAGAGTTAGTCGACATCATGACCTATTAATCCGGTCTGAAAAGTCATCTGGTCATTGTACGAATTAATGATCCAAAGAATACTTAATTTCTTCGAGATATCTAACAAAGAAAGAAGTATTATCTCATAAGAATATGATGTATTCTGTCAAAATTAATTGTTTATATGCATCATTATCTCGAGAAAGAATGTTGGAGATAAAAATATTACATTAAAAATATAAAAATATTTAACTAATATATAAGAAACTTAGACCACTATATTCACCCCTAATTGATTTGAACTAAATTGAAAATTCAGGAAACTTAATATGTAAAAATCAGTCATTGAAAACTAATGATATACACAAACTAACTCATCCAAACTATATCTTATAGGGTTATGCAGACAGCTCGTAAGTAAATTATGGCTATACAAGTTTGTTTATAAACAGAAAATGTAGATATGGGCATTCAGATACCTATTCGGGTTCGGATCGGGTGATTCGAGTTTTTGGGTGGGGAGATATAGAACCCGTTCGGGTTATTTAGAAGTTCGGGTCGGGTTCGGATTATTATGGATCGGGTTCGGTTATTTTCGGGTATAACTGAAACACCCAGTTTGTGTAAGATCTGATTTGAAAAAATAATAATTAAAGAGCCTGAAAACATGAATTGAGTGTGCATTAACAACGTACTAAACCAAAAACAAACATCCAGCTGAAACAGAGTAATATATTGCGCAATAACAACAAGCAAATCCAAAACATCAACCAAACTTAAACACAAACATAGAGTCTTAATTCTTCACCCGAAAACATGAACCAAAAACACCAAGCAAACTTAAGAAACTTGAAAACCATCTGTGACACCAAAAAGAGATAATTGTAAATGTTAGTAGAGTAAAGAAGCACAAGAAATGCAACACATGTTTACAATTTATAAAATGTTTTAGCTATTACCTTGAACCGAATCAATATTAGCTTATTCCTCTAGTCTTGTGGCTGTGATACATAATCATACTCTGTTTAAGTAATGCAAAATTTAGTGTTAACAAACATAAAAGCAGAAAACACAGCAATATACACGAAACTTCTCTCCATCTTTTCTTTGTACTCAACATCTGCAAGTATCTGAGCATTGGTGAGTACCTTTGATTCAAGTCTGATGTCTTGTTTCATCCACTGCTCTGTAAACATGAGAACTTCAACCATACAGTGAGTTAAACAACTCCTATGTGGGTCTATTGACCTCCCACTCGTGCTGAATGCACTTTCAGATGCAACCGAGGAGACTTGCATAGCAAAAAGATCACGAGCTATCTGTGATAGAATAGGGTACTTGCCAAAGTTTACTTTCCACCAAGAGAGAACATCATAGTCAGTTCCTAGCATTACATCTGGATTCTCAACATCAGCATTTAGATAAGCTTCCAACTCACTCCAATCTCCTTTAAAAGTGTGTTGTAACTTTTCTCAATCCTGTGGTAGCTGAGTTCATCATCAAGCAAGTCTATTGTTGGCTGTTCGTGAGATTGTGAAGACTGAGTAGACTGAGATGATTGCACATTTTCTTCAGCTTGTTTACCATTTCCTTCACTATACTCCTTGAACAAATCAGCTAGAATACTAAGAACTGAGTCATTTAATTCTTAGCCTCCATACTATCTTCCCCGTAAAGATCCGCAAAGCACAACTTTGCAAACTTCATATTTCTTCTAGAATCAAAGATGCATGCCACCACTAAAATATTTTTAATGTTCTTCAACCCATCCCAATACTTATCAAACTTCATCAACATATCCTCAGCCTTAACTTATAAATCAGTATCATAGCTATTACAAAGCAACTTCAAGTTGGATGCTATGTTCACTATCTCACCATAGCACTTGTGAGCATTAAGTGTGGTAGATGCTGAGACTACCAAGGTTGAGTTATAAAAGATAATAAGAAACATTTTTAACCTTCCAACAGCACGCCAATCCTCACTTACATGAGGTTCGAGTCTTTTTTTCCCTTGTTTAACTCCATGAAATGATCATTGTACGGTTTGTCCTCAAAACCCATCTTATCAAATTCAGTCTTGTAAATAACTGCTCTTTACAACATCAAGTAAGTTGAATTCCACCTATTCGAAACATCCAGTGGCAGACTTCCTCTTTTCATCCTACCAGAATCTACCTTAAGCTCAAATGCTCTTTGCCTATTAGTTCCAGATCTTACATATGATATTGCATTGCGGATTGCAGTCACGCTATCATCTACGTTAGACAACCTCTCCTTCACAATCAGATTGATAATGTGACCAGTACACCTCATATGCAGAAATCCTCCTTTCATAACTCTCTGCTTGTTAGCACGAAACAATTTCTTAAGACAGCTTTTCTCTTAACATACATCTCTACTATCTTTCTAGTAGCTGTATGTCTTGAATGAGGATCAGGGAGGTTAGTCAACACATAAAAGGAAATATATATGAGCATATATTTTTAGTAGAGTTTAGAATTTAAGATTTACGGTTTAGAATGTGGCGTTCGCATCATTAAAGTTGGTGTTGTTTTTTTAGTTATTTTTAAAAATTTTAAAATTTTTTATTTAATTATCTTCATTACATTTCAATTGGTTCTCAAGAAAAAAAAGTAAATTTAAAGATTTAACTTTAGGATGAACATAAGTTTTAAGTTTTGTTCGGTACCAAAAACTTAAAAGTTAGTTTATAGAACAAAGAATGAAAACAGGTTTCTTAACTCTTTTATAAAAATTATTAACTTCATAGGCGATTACAATCTATTCTATTAAAAAAGAATGAATTTTAATAAATCTACTTAAAAAAGTTGTTTGGACCTATTCATTAGAAGTTTAATATTTACCTTAATCAATATTAAAAAAAATATATAACTTTTCCTAATATTTACTCCTGAAATTTTGGTAGCTAACCAACTAATTTTGTAATCAGTCAAATTAATTATAACTAGATCTTGACCCGTACGACCGCACTGGTATTAATTTTCTGTTTTAGTTTTTATTTATTTATACTAAATGATGTATTTATAATACTTGATCGTTTTACATTAACTACGTTAGGGATGTGTATTTGGATACCCACTAATTCGGTTAAAATCTATTTGGGTTTGAGATTCCCGAGTTTAAAGATTTCAGCAATATTCAAATATTTATAAATTTTGGTTTCGGTTTGATTCAGATATTTGCGGGTTCGGTTCGGATACGGATAACCCGTTTGAATTATTTTGAAATTTTCAAAATTTATATATACTTTAAATTTCTCAAAAATATAAATTTGAGTAATGTAAGCCAAAATACCTAAATTAAAATTTTAAAAACAGGTTGAACTTCAATATTTGGATGGAGAATAAATATATTTTAAATATTTTTGGTGTTTGATTATTGTTTATCTACTTTATATGTTTACTTTTGACTATTTTTATATTTTTAAATAGTTTATACAACTTTAAGTTGACAAAAAAGACAACTTTAAAATATCACTAGATATTGATCCGCGCTTTTGCAAGCACAGAATATTTTATGACGAAAATTTTTATTACTAATTTAATAAATATTTTGTTAATTTAAAAGAGTTTGTATATTATTTTTTCATTTAAATCAATACTTTTAAATTCGACCCGAATCCGTGATTATACTGGTTAATACGGCGATCCGATTATTCGATTTTTTTTTAATATCCATATTTAAAAAAAATCACCAAAACCCCCAGACTAACCGATTAAACACATGGATGACCAAGATGGATGACCGAGATGGATGACCGGTTTATAATCTAATTTGATCTAAATTTTTTTAGTAAATAATTTGTCACCTTTTATTCCAAATTTTAAAGTTCAATGTTTTGCAATTTATGAAATTATGATGTTTTTACAAAATTTTGATTGAGGAAATTGTAGATATAAAATAGCTAAGATTAATTATAGTGTTTTTTGGAAACATGAATAGTATTATAAAGAAAAGAGTATATTGTTTGGAAACATGAATAGTACTATATATAAAGAAATGAATATTATGATTTAGTATAGGTCTAACTATAACTATGAAATAGAAAAATAAATTTAATTTAAAAATTTACAAAATAAATATTAGGTTCAACACAATGTTTCAGTTTTAATAAAATATATATTAACGTCTAATAAAATTTGATTATGAAGCTGCTAAAATGCCTGCAAGAAAAAAGATTTTAGTAGTCATGATTTTTGAAACCTTCATAGAAACAATAGTTTTTTCCATGCTGGTTAGAAATAATATTTGAAGATGATATGTTTTTCATGTCTCAGATCTCATGTTATTGTAATAGGAATTATAACTTGTATTATAATGTTGGATAAATAATGGTAATCTATAAACATCAAATGGAGCCTAAAGGATTACGTTTTTGTATATGACAAACATATTATGTCCATTAATATCAGTGGATCTCGCAAGTATCAGCTCGTAAACTGATAGTTATGCGTTAGGGATAGAACTAAATGAGTAGGACATAATTATGAAACAGAACCAAATTAAGTTGGAGGAAAATACCTGAGAAATAAAATTCTGTTAGAAAGATCTGTTGGCAAATTATGTAATATACTAACAATGGAGTAAGATTAATAAATAGGAATTATCTAATTTTATTAGTATTGATGTTTTAAATACTGTTACATATTTTGTAGGACCATTTCAAATTTAAATAACAACTTTCTAACATAAAATATAGGATCCTGAATTAATAGATTAGATTCGATTTTTTGGGAAAATCTTTATTAGAATATAAATGTTTAATAATTTTAAAATACAAAATATATGAATGTATTTGTTTAAATTGGAAAATTCTGAAATTATACTAACCAAACGAATGGTTTTGATTTACATATAGAGTTGTTTGTATAGGTGAATTATTTTTACCTCTAATACAATATAGTATAACTGAAAAACAAAATTACTAAGTAAATAATAAAGTAATGGGATATAATATCAGAATTGTAACATATGTTGTATACATTTATGGGTGCTGCAACTAATCATTTCGTAATGATTGAGTAATTTGGTCACAAGTGTATCAAGTATTATCAAATTCTGAAACTTTATAGATATCAGCTACCAAATATATATTACGATTTCCCAATTTTTTTGTATCTCTTATAATACTATTAGAAATTAACATATCTATATATGGGTTTCTGAATTTTAATACAATATATAATTACTAAAAATATACCAAATTAGCGAAACAACACCATACAAAATAATTACGAAACATAGTACTACAATTGTAATCATAACACTATACAAAAACTATAAAAGAATAAACATTATACAGAAACACTATACCAATATTTTTTATACATTAATTATAAGAATGTCACGTCCAAACAATGTATTGCTAATCTAGTAGTACCCTCAGTCTAGTATTTAATTCCAAGATTGGTTTACTTATGATAAATTAATTGTTGGTTTATTTTAAGTTGTCCGGTTATATTGTAATAGTAATCATATTGAAACTAATTTGAAATGGTCCATAAATTTAGTAACATGTTAACAAATGTGAAATAGTCCAAAAGTTAAATGACAACATTAATGGTAGATAAATTTAGGACTCTATTTTAATAGAATAGATAATTATTGAAGAATAAAAAACAAAATACATTAATCTAACTTAAAAGACAATCATTAAAATAGGAAAGAAAAAAACACATTAATCTAACTGAAAAAGACAAGCATTAAAATATGAAAGAAAAAAAAACACATTAATATAACTAAAAAAGACAAGCATTAAAATAGGAAATTCAATTTATTTCTCAGTGGCATACAATTGTAAATAACACTGAAAATTAAGGGATATTCTATATGTGTACTTTTGTTTTAATAAGATAGACTAGGTTTTGATCCGCGCTTTAAAAGCGCGGGTTTGTTTTTTTTTTTTTATAAATTTTGAATAAGTTTGTGAAATGAAATATTTTCATTTATTTTTATTGTATTGTTTTATTTTTATTTTTATTTTATAAAAGGTATTTATGTTTAAAATTGAACTTGATTTTTTTCAAAAATTTGAAGTGGTATTTTTAATTTTTTCAAAAATTTGAAGTCGTATTTTTAATTTTGAAAGATATAATTTTTAACAGATTTAACTTGTGAATAAATTAATATTATATTCTTTTAACAATTTTAAATCTTTCATTATCAATATTAAAATATTTTCAGAAAGTTTTAGTTATATTGAGAAAAATAAATAATAATAATTATGTGTAAATATTTGTTATTATCAATATTAGAACTTGGCGCAAATGGCCCAAACGAAAAATGTGAACTTAGATAAATATTAAAATCGGCCCAAATGGTCCAAAACCGTGAAATTAAAGGAACAAAAAAAGTTTGGGCCTATAATTAAGAGATTCATTAATTGAAAATGATACAAAATAACAGAAATACCCTTAATGAAACATGCGACTTCCTTATAATAGAGGGGTAGGTTTAGGTAAAAATTCAAATAGGATCCTGCTTTAATAGTATAGATTTTGTACATGTCGATTATGTAAGATCTCCACGCCATATCCCACCCACATATATATTGTTCCATCATGCATAATTTTTTTTGTTATATCATTAATTAACTATATAATATTTTAAATACTTTCAATAATATAGATTTGTTACTCCTCTTGTAATATACTTGTCCTATAAATATTATAAATTGATTTTTATGAAGAGTACTTATAATTAAATTATTTAAGAAAAAATTAAAAACAATTAAAAATCATATTAGATCTATACTACTAAATTAACTAAAAATCTTCCTAATAAATGTTAGATTTCATCAACTCAACAAATATAACTCTTATAAAATACACATAAAATATAATAAAAAGAGTAGACATATGCATACGGATCTTGGGGTCGGTACAGATTGATTCCTTTCGGATCCGGATCTTTCAGGTCCTAGACATTTAGGCCCAACTAAATATTTAAAAAATTTCAAATACGTAATGGATCTGGATATCCAAGACAAAAAAATATATTAAAATTATCTGAAAGCTCAAAAATACCCAAAACCCAAACAAATACCAAAAAAATATTCAAATACCAATCCCTCCAAAATTTTATTTGAAATCTGATTGAGGAACCAAAAAACACACTCAAAATTTTACCCGAATACCCAAAATATATTTTTAAAATTTGAAAATTTATTCAAAACTTGAAACTATGCCTAAAACCAGACCCAAAACTTCAAAAAAAATATTCGTAATAAAAAACATATTCAAATATACCTAATATACTCAAAACATTTTAGATATTTTAGCCATCTGGTCGGGTCTCGAATATGACTCAGACTCGAACCGAGACCCGACGCAAACTCGAACTAAGACCTGCGGATCCAGAAAATACTTAATATGTATTTTAACCTGGACTCAAATCTGAACCAAACCATATTTTTAAGTCAGTATCGGTTTAGTTTCTCGGATCTGGGTGATATGCCAAACCTAAAAACAGTTATATAAGAAAGTACATACCAAAATTTTAAATAAAATAATTTATAAGTTATATAGTTTTAAACATATTCGCTTCTAGAATATAATACGACTTTGTAATATAAATATATAAAAGTTTCAAAATACTTATTTATAATAAACTTTGTTTAACTATAGTTTAAAAAACCTGCGCTTTCGAATCTAGTACTACATTATATATCCCAAACTATTTTAGTTTGACACGATAGACATGCTTTGTACTAATCATTCAAGTCCTACAGAGTTTTGCAAATACTTTTTTTTTATTTAAATATAGTGATACATATTAATTTTTTGAACGTTTGATTAGTTATATTATTACAATAATGAAAATATATATAAACGATTTTACGGTCAACAATTATACCAATCTTATAAAATAAAGCTAATTAATCATGTATTTCGGCTTATGATCCAGTAGTAACTAACTTGAGGACGAAATCTAATACGGTGAATCTACTAGAGTTTAAGTCTCGGCTGTTGGAGAATTAAAAATTTCGGACAGAAAACTGATATATGGGCCGAAAATATAAGCTGCTAATATGTGACTAGTATAGATCTATTTTGGTGGAGACCAAAATACCTCTCTATAATTCATAAAAAAAAATAACAGTGTGCTGATAATTAATTACAAATGGGTGCAGATAGTGCTTGTAACTTTTTAGAAATGAATACTAACAATGTGTTGATAACTTTCATTGCCAAATATCTACATACATTGATAACTTTCATTGCCAAATAACTTTTGCTAGGTTTATAGTTGTACAAAATTGAAGTGCGAAACATGTATGAACTCTTTTTGCATAAAAGAACAAAATAAAAATAATTCACTCGAAAAGAAGATTAGTGCCCCGAAAAAAGAAAGCAAATGCACTCAGTGACCCTTTATAAATACTCACAATACATTCTCTCAAGCTAACAATAAAAACAAAAGAAGTAAGAGAAAATCAGACTCAAGACTCTCCTCTGATTCTTTTCTCATCGACCCCGATGGATTCACTTAGTAGTACCCAAAAGGCTAAACCAAGAAAGATGAAGGCTGTTGTGAAGAAGTCTCGCGTTCAAATACTCCTAGATTTGTTTTACCGGGTGGTCCAAATAACTGTAGTTATGGTTACAGTAGCCAAGCTCTGTTACCAACTAGTCATCATGTTCGAGGACTCTGGTCTCACACGTGTTCTCATCAACCGTCATCTCGCTTTCGTCTTGGGGAACGCGATAGTTATCACTATTGTCGCCAAGTGTGGTCTCTTTGTAGATCAAGAACCAGATGCACGGAGAAACAGCAATGATTTTTACGACGAGTTTGTTCGAGAGAGCTCAAGACGAGAACAGAGCGAGGCAAAACAAAGCATGTTGGAGAACAGTGAGAAACAAAGCTCCGACGAGGAGAAAGGCAAGAAGGACGTAACTGTGAAGAGACACAGACAAATCATTACCCAAAAACAGGAAAGTCCAAAGAAGAGTTACGAAAGGAGTCGGTCAGAGAATCTCGAGGGCCCGAAGAAGAGTTCTTGTGGAAGGTTGACGAGATCGGGGACTGAGAGGCCTTCTGATGATTCTGATGATGAACTACGGTACAAGATCGAGTCTTTCATTGCGAGACAGAGGAGGAACCAAAAAGACGAAGAGTTTTGTATTGTTTAGATGTTCTTAAGAAAAGAAAAGCAAGGAAAAATAAGAAGAAGATGAAAAACTTTAGTTTATGCAATAACATTCACATATATTTTGTGTGATTGTAAATATACGGGTAAAAATAATTCAAAGCCCGAGCATAAAATGCTGTTTAGCTTTTCTTGTTTTTTTCTTTGTATAATTTTGTTCGGTCTTGTAAATAGATAATATGTTTTTATTTTCTGTAAGTTTGATGTTAAAATGACTAATTTTGTTGTAGACAAGAGAGAATTAAAAGAGCCGTTCACAGCTCTATATGAAGCAGGTCATATCCCCAAGAGATCCAAATCAGAAGCTTCCAAGTGATAGATCTTCGTTTTCGTGGAGAGATCAAACATAGTTATATAGATAACGTATGAGTCAAGTTAAAGTACTAACCGGGAAGGGTGGTTTTGGAGAGATTTGAAACTGATTTTGTGTAGACTTGAATCATGTTTGATGTATTAACATGAGCATCTCCAAGCACATGGATAAGATCACCATCACCAAGATCTATCAAACAAATGACAAACCACACATATGCTTTCGAGTCTTTACTCCACAGTCAGAGATTATTAGGACTTGAGATATAATTTGATTTTAAACTGGATTTATGTATGCATACCGAAAACATGTGCAATGATGCATGTAAAGAGAGAGAGAGTATGCAGTGATGATGCGATAATGCATGAAGCGAAGCTATCATGAGCCATGCATATTCTCTTTTCTCCCTAATTTCTTAGGCGTTTGACGCCAGGAATTGATCTTTCCGCCACGATAAACATTGGAGGCTCCGTAACAGTACAAGTTGCCATGAAAAATGAAGACGGTGACGAAGAAATCTACCTTCGATATGTCTCACCAAATTAGATGCAAACAAAAATGGATAAGGGCCTTAATTCGGACCAATCAATGTTATTTGCTTAATTTATTAAAATTGTAAGCCTATTTGATATTTTTTTCTGGGGGCAACAGTCCGTTTGATGTTAAAATGTTATAATTTAGAGCATTTCCAATCTGACACTATTTTTCACTTTAAAATAGAGTTTAGAGTAGAAAATGCTTAAATGGTACTCTATTTCTCACTCTATAATAGAGTGAAAATAGGTTTACTCCAAATATAGAGTAAGTTGTTTTTTTTGTTCATCACTCTATTTCTTACTCTAAAATAAAATACCATTGGAACAAACTTCATCTCTATTATAGAGTCATTTTATTTTAGAATAGAAAATATAGTAAACTCTTGAAAATGCTCTTATCGTAAGTCCGGTGTGAAATGTTGACCTGATATTTACCAAGGTTTTATTTGCAAGCTTGTTTACTATAATTATTTTATAACAATGGTGGTTTTTATTTTATTTTAGAAGAGTATTCTAATCATTAATGTGTATATTATAAAGTTCATTAATATATGAGCCGGAGGCTTGTGTTCACTCATGATGGTCGGTCGGTCCATATATCAAAATTTAAATAGAGTTTATAGGTTTTAGCTGGAAAAATTAAATGATAACTGGTCGACATAAATAAATGAAAAAGAAGAAATAAATGATACTAACTGTTTATTTTTATCAGCCTGCTTTATTAATTTGGGAAAGCCAAAGCCATCCATGCCGTTCATAATTATATTGTCGGATACAGAAAATTCATTTAACAATTTTCAAAGTAATAAAACCAGCGCTTCACATGAAACAACTTTTGAAACAATATATAGTTTGAAAACTGATTGAGTGAAAAATAAAGATTTTTTGTATTAACGTGTGAAACTAAATGCTAGTAATTTGTTGGAGGCATTGGTTGAAGAGATCTATACTATTATTTGCGAAGTAATTTTTCGCAACGGAGCTCTCACGTTAAAAGTTAGAGCGGTTAATATTGATATTACCCTTAATAAATAATTTATCTACATTGTTCATTATATAATTCATTATATAAAAACTATGTGTAATATATAGTCAATAAACACGTTTAAGAAATTTTAAACACAGGTTATAATATATATTAAACCAATTATTATGTTTTTGTTCACACGAGTTTGAAACTTCTTTTTTTTTTCTAAATTTTTTGAAACTTCTTCATCGTCTAAAATTTTTTTTTTAAAGATTATCTGAAAGGCTAAGGTTCATATTATTATAATTCCTATTCATTAAGGTAATTTAGAAAGAACAAAAAAATGTAGAAGAAAATCACAAATCAAGGAGCGTAAAAGACATAGAAGTAAATATCGTCCAATCTTCTCAAGCAAACTTGCTTTAATCACGAGAAGGTTGAGTTATTGAAGTGATTTAGTATTCCGTTCACTATAATCAAATTTTGTTGTAGTATGTGTACTCTTTTCTTAGGTTGTCATTCGTAAAATTTAATTAGATTTTGTTTGTTTGGGTGTCATTACTTTGATATATGTTTGTTAAGGTTTGTTTTTTGCATTGTTCTTAGTTCTTAGGTTTGTTTTGGCATGTGTATTCTTTTGTTGTATTTTTCTTACGTTAGAATTGTATTAGTTATTTAATTAAACAAATATACTCTAATATAGAACTGTCGTATTATTAGTCGCAAATTCATATTTTTGTTCTGAATAATCACATCAAAAACTAGAGTAATTAGAGTCATTCTACATTTAATGAATAATAATTATCTTTTTAGTTAAAAAAGAATAATTATCTTTATGTATTCTATTTAATAATTAATTAATTAGATCTATTCATAGTATAGTTGGTTATATATTATAATAAAAATCACGCAAAAATAAAAGGTAAATTAACTTGCATAGATAATAATCAAGTAAAAGAAACATTAATTATATATTATCTAAAATATTAATTAATCTGTTATTATCCAAAATTAATAAAAACTGGTATATATATAAATCTTTATATATTTATCAATTTAATATAAATAAAATAGAATTATTAATTACAGTATAACTTCTTTAAATTAATAATCGATAGATTAATATCTCTATTAATTAATATAATTTCATAGTCCAAAATTAAGTTTTTGGTTTAATTAGTATCTCGATAAATTAATAATCTCTATAAATTAATAAAAAATTATAGTTTTGGTGTAGTCCCAACATTATTAATTTATAGAGGTTTCACTGTAATTGTAGTTGCTAACAATAATCATTTTCAGTTTTTAATATAAAAATGGTTAGACAAAATTATATACTATATCATATACTTCATTATGAGTAAAAGATATTTAACGAAAGATATACATAAATATAACAAAAAGGTGGTGATAAAAATTATGTCGTTGATGGCAATTTTGGAAAATTTCATCTAACATATAGTTGAAACAATATAACCCAAAAATCTGATAATTTTTGAATAAAAATGTATGTCTGAATTTTGTAAAAGGTTATGTCCGCATACGCGGGCACAACAGCCGGTTGTAAGTAAAAAAAGATTTTATTGGTTTCCTCGTAAATTTACAAAATCATGTGAACAGAAAAACGGGAAAAGCACGCGCCTTTCTTCCTTGTCCTATAAAACTGGCTCCTTCTCTCTCTCTCTCTCAGATATATCTTCTCTTTACACAAATCACAATGTACTTTCGTCATTTACATTCATATGAGAAAAAAGGTCAAACCTTTTCAAACCCCCTTTAAATGGATCATTAAGCTAACTCCTCTCTTTCTCTCTCTGGATTTTAAAAGAAGGTAAAAACCCTTTGTCAAATACCCTTGTGAAATAAGCTTTTCTCTCTCTTCTAGATTTGTTCTTTGAGATTTGGCGTTGTGTAAATCTGGAGCCATCCTTTATTTGGGTGGGTAGGTGACAGATAGAGGGAGAGAGGATAATATATACACCTCTCTTTCTTTCTTCTTCCCTTGGCTTTTGATCTTTAATAGGTAAACACACAAGAAAATCAAGAACCCTCTGCTCTTATATTTCTTATTCTTCATTTCTTTCATTTGTTATATCTCAATCGCCAAATGTTTGGATACAACGATTGTTTCCATCCTCCTTGATTATAACGTACCTGAGTTTTCCGATTATCTGTTTCTTATAATAAAAAAATGTGGGTTTGGTTTTCTCTAAGTTAACCTTTTCATGGTGCCTTTGATTGTTTCATATGATTGATTATTGGGATCTATATTTTAGCTATCTTAAATTCTCCTAAGGATGGGTTATTATTGTGAATGCTTGATCAAATATTTAAATGGGTTTCTTTGTTTCTTCTTTCATTGCTTGATTGTTAGCCAAGGAACCGTCACATGGACTACCCTCTGGATTCAAACTTTTCTTTTAGCAAATCTCTTTAAAACTGAACCTTTTTTTGAATCTCTTGGTGGTTTTATATGGGGTTTATAAGTGTTTCAGAGATCATTTCTAACGTGTATGTATGTGTTTATGTGACAACAGAATTTTAAATCCAGACTAAAAGCATGGCGGATACAATGTCTGCTAATATGGATCGACATAACAATAAGCCAGGTAAGGAGGAAATTGTTGTAATGATTTCTATCCAATGGAGTGAGTGAGAGACATTTTTTAAGCAAACAGATTCTGAAATTTTGGGTTTTTGTGTGGTAGATCATGAATGCTCAGAGGATGAGAAGAAGAAAAAGCTTTGTTCGTTTAAGAAGAAAGCAATCAATGCCTCAAACAAATTCAAACACTCTTTCACCAAAAAAACTCGAAGGAACAGCAGAGTGATGTCTGTCTCAATAGTTGACGACATTGATGTGGAAGAGCTTCAAGCTGTTGACGCTTTCCGTCAAGCTCTCATCTTAGACGAGCTTCTTCCTTCGAGACACGATGATCATCACATGATGCTTAGGTTTCTGAGGGCAAGGAAGTTTGATATCGAGAAAGCTAAGCAGATGTGGTGTGATATGATCAATTGGAGGAAAGAGTTTGGTACTGACGCTATCATGGAGGTTTTTTAAAAACAAAACAGAACCAATATCTTTTTTTTTAATATCACCATCATCATCATCATTTTCAATTTAGATTAAATTATGTTTTTTGCCAAAAAGATTAAATTATGTTTCTTTCATTCTTGTTTCAAAAAGGACTTTGATTTCAAGGAAATAGACGAAGTCATCAAGTACTATCCTCAAGGTTACCATGGTGTTGACAAAGAAGGAAGGCCTATTTACATAGAGAGGCTAGGCCAAGTTGATGCCACAAAACTCATGCAAGTCACTACCATCGATAGGTACGTGAATTACCATGTGAGGGAGTTTGAGAAGGCTTTTAACATCAAGCTACCGGCTTGCTCCATTGCTGCCAAGAAGCACATTGACCAGAGCACCACCATCTTGGATGTGCAAGGCGTGGTATGCTTTTTTTTTTTTAGTTTCTTACCACTTTTGTTTCGGTATTCAAACTCAAAGAAAAAAAAAAGATATAGCGAGTGATTTTGCTGGTATTTAACTACAGGGGTTGAAGAACTTCAGTAAGGCTGCAAGGGATCTTCTCCAGCGTATCCAAAAGATTGATAGTGATAACTACCCTGAGGTATACTATGATGGTTTTGTTTTAACTATTATTAACTCAAAAGACAATAGTACTGAGATTGTGTGTTTTTGTGTGTTGATGAATAATATTAGTCATTGAACCGAATGTTCATTATCAACGCTGGTTCTGGCTTCAGGCTTCTGTGGAGCACTGTCAAATCTTTCCTTGACCCAAAGACCACTGCTAAGATTCACGTAATCTTTCTTATCATTTTTAACACTCCAAAGATCATAAGCTTGAATGTCCTGCTTACTTACTTCATGTACAGGTTCTTGGCAACAAATACCAAAGCAAACTTCTTGAGATTATTGACTCCAAGTAAGACAGATAACAAAGACCTCCATAACTCTTATCTTTTAGCCACAGATTCATTAAACCGAACTTTTTTTTTCCTTGTGTGTGTGTGTTTTAGTGAACTTCCTGAGTTCTTGGGTGGTAACTGCACTTGTGCAGACAAAGGTGGATGCATGCGTTCAGACAAAGGTCCATGGAACGACCCTGACATCTTCAAGGTACCTTTCAAAGACAATATAGAAAATCTTGGCAAAACAGGGTTTAGGGTACTGAACATTAGTATTAACTATATAGATGGTTCAAAACGGAGAAGGAAAGTGCCCAACATTGTCAAACATTGAAGAGAAGACAATCTCAGTGTATGAGAGCACAACAGAGGTAAACACACAAAACCCAATATGTTCTTAAACCGTTCTTCAACTTGTTGTAAAATTCTAAAGTTTATCTCTTCTTGTTTTTTTTTGGTTTTGTTTGCTTGAAACAATACATTGAAGAAATCTGAAACCTTTGAGGTGAGTTTATTTCTCTGTCAATAAATTTTTAAGTCTTTTTGTTTGCTTGATTTAAAAATCCAATTTTGCAGAAGAACACACTCAATGCAGAGAACGAGAAATTCACACCAATTGTTGACAAAACTGTGGATGCTTCTTCTACTTGGCCTACTACTCTCCACAAAACAACCTTTACCGAGCCTGAAGGTTACACTACACATAAACATTGATTCAGTTTTCTAAAACGTGGTTCTATTATTGTATTTTCTAAAGTCATTACATGTGTCTTTTTTTTTTGCCGGAGCAGATTTATACTCTGCCGTGAAGCCGTCCGAGAGGAAAGGAGGAGAAGGATATTTATTCGGCGGCGTGATGTCGTTAGTTATGGGGTTAATGACGGTAGTGAGGCTAACCAAGAACATGCCGAGGAAGCTCACTGAGGCAGCCATTTACGGCGGGGCAGCAGAGAAAGGAGAGACGGCTATGGTGTCGAGCCAAGAGTACATGTCGATGGTGAAGAGAATGGCGGAGCTGGAGGAGAAATGTAGGACGTTGGACAATCAGCCGGCGCCATTCTCCGCGGAGAAAGAACAGATTCTCAACGCCGCTCTAACCCGCGTCGACCAGCTTGAGTTTCAGTTGTCTGAGACCAAGAAGGTAAACCAACCAGTCTCTTCTACACGTTATTTGTTTGTGTTAAGTTAACGTGTAGAACACGTATGATTTAGCTATTAATTTATTTTTGATTTTGAAAATATCAGACGCTGGACGAAGCCATGGCTAAGCAGCTAGAGATAGTAGCTTACATCGAGAAGAAGAAAAAGAAGAAGAAGGTAAACACAAACAACACTCTTCTTACGATTATTCAGACTAACTTAATTTTGAGGATATTTTTTTATTTGGTTTTGTCTTTTCAGTTCTTTGGATTCTGAAAGACTTGATGATGCCTCGAGACTATGTAAAAACTGGAAAATATATTTTTTAAAAAACATCTATATATATCTATATAAACATAAATTTACTCGTGAAGAGTATTAAAGATTAGTGTGGAGATATGCTTTCTGTAAATGTTTCTGTTGTTTGTCTCTTGAAAAAAAAAACTGAAAGCTTATGTTTATTATTCATCACTCCTTCACACCTAATTTGTAACGTACCAAAAAATGTAAGGAAAATATGTTATACTCTTATGTATAAAAATTACACTATATTGTTATTATATATGTCCCTTAGGTCAACAATATTGTAGAACAACTACAATATTTGTTCACTATTCATCACTTAAGAAATTGTGGCATGGATTTTTTAAAGCTTTTATATTTTTAATTAATATTATTATTTTTTGGTGAGAAATTCTTTCTGAGAAACTCTCAGTTCATATGGTTTTAGAAACTTGGCTTCGATTTTGTACATGAGGACAAGAATCCTCTTGAACAAGTTAAGAACTCGATTATACTTTTCATATATAGTATAAAAAGTTACATAGGAATGAAAATTGATACATAAGAAAGATCTACAGCTAAGAAAATAGTAGAAATAAAAAAAAAATCTCTATAATAAATAGTTATAAAATGTCAAACCAAAAGAGAAAACACAATGGTTTTTACCAAAAAGAAAAAAAAAACAGAGACTGAAGACAAAGTATTAAGTTGAGTGAAGGGAGAAATTTGATCTTAGAAATATGGGGATCGATCTAAACTTTAAACTAAAGATTCGAACAATTATTTAATACATAATTGAAATATCTTTTTTTTTTTCTTAATAGAAGTGATAGGGGTCAGCTGAACCCCATCCTCCCCCACTGGGTACATACTCATTCAAGCCCGGAAAACTACCGGCCAAGCTCGTTTCACCCGATATCTTCAGCATAAGATCCAGACTCTGCAGTGGAAGTGTCCCTTCCATTTATCTATGTTCAAGACAAAAGTCAGAGTTAAGGCACAAGTTAACTTTTGACTAGTTGTAAGATTCAATAACTACATACCCATGGATAAGCAATGACTTTCCCCTCGCTGTTTAAAACTTTCACCACTTGCTTCGCCGGACATGCTCCCCCATGAAGCACCATCTGAAAAAATAGTGAAGATAACCAGCTATGTCAGCTTCAGAACTGGTACAATATAATAGGCAACAAACGTATGAGTCAATTAAATTGACCTTCACAATCTCCGGATCTTTCCATGGTCCCTTGTCTGAAAGCATGCAACCACCTTCATCCTCGCAAGTACATGCACCTCCAAAGAACTCAGGCAACTCGCTGTACAAAAAATGCAGACGGTTTAGGACGTAAGCATAAGACCCAAAAGAAAAATCAAGAGGCGACAAAAGTAAAAGGATTCACATACTTGGCATCAATCACTTCAAGCAACTTGGCCTTATAATTGTTGTATCCAAGGACCTAAATCACAATGGACCAAAGTGAATTTTTTTATATGACTGAAGACAAGTAGTTAAATGAAGATGATCATACATGAATTTTGGAAGTTGTTTTTGGGTCTATAAAGCCCTTCACAGCACTCCAAAGCAGTCTGAATGCAGACCCTGCGTTCACAATAAACATTTGGTGGAGAGTCTGCATGAATTAACACACAGCCTAGATTAATTAGCATATGATAAAATAGTCTCTCAATAACAGACAAAGAGTGGATCAAGTATTAGAAGTTCCAATTAAAAATGCACCTCAGGATAATTATCCCCACTGATGTTTTGTAATCGTGTGATAAGCTCCCGAGCAGACTTGGTAAAGTTTTTCACTCCCTAGAAAAAAAAAATTATATGAAGCAAGAAAAGGCATGATAAATTCATTTCACATCCCCATTAATATTAAACTTTATTAGAAAAAATTAATTACCACTCCCTGAACATCTAGAATAGTTGTGTTGGAGTCAATATGCTTCTTAGCAGCAATCGTGCAGGAAGGGAACTTGATCATAAAGCTCCTCTCAAACTCCTTAACATGATACCTTACATATCGATCCATGCTTGTAACTTGCATGAGTCTGTTAGGATCAACTTTACCAAGCCTTTCAATGTAAATGGGTCTGCCTTCTTTATCAACACCGTGATAACAGTGTGGGTAATACTCCAGAACTTCATTAATCTCTTCGAAATCAAAATCCTGTTACGGAAAAATAAATAAAAGGTTAGAAAAATAAGGGTTTATATACACTATATATATCTCAATCATCTGTTAAAAAAGTACCTGAAGAATGGTGTCAGTGCCAAACTCTTTTCTCCATTGAATCATATCAGCCCACATGAGTTTTGCTTTCTCAATGTCGAAATTCCTAGCTTTCAAGAATCTCAACATCATGTGATAGTCATCGTGTTTACTTGGAAGCAGCTCGTCGGTTAGCAATGCATGTCGAAAGGAATCAACGGCCTGGAGCTCCTCCACATCCCTCACATCCTCAATGAAGACAGATTCACTTTTTCTTCTTCCGCTCTTTTCGTTGAGAGAGTGCTTCATGAACTTGGTAGATGCATCAAAGTCTGAGTTTCGTTCCTTTTTGTCATCACTGCTCAAAAATATCTCAAAACCTGTTGCGAAACCTGATTTAATCCATAAAGTGATGATTGCATTAGGAATCTACAAGAACATTAGCAGCAGATAGGTGTGAAAATTTACATTATCTGACTACTTCAAATTTGAGCCTAGAAAACCCTAACTTTCAGCAAAAGTCACGAAAATTTATCATCTGAGAAAATACGATTCACATTTATCAGATGGGATCCTCGGACCTGACACAGTATAATCAATGAATCCAAAGATATAATAAAGGAGATGAGATCTCTTTACATGGTCTTGGGCATGACATCTTAGATATTCCTTCGACAATTCTTCTATTTCCTTTGATCTCTATCTTCGAAAAGATGGCTGATTCACGAATCAATGCATGTGTCCTCTATATTTGATATATATTAATTAATTTTATAAATCTAATTTTTTGTACGTATAAGACTAACTTAATGTTCTATTTTTTCATTTACAACAATATATATTCTATTAAAATATAAATGTTATCACTATTAATTAAAATATAAATGTTATCACTATTATCCGTAATATGAAAATCTAAAAGTATAAAGATCCTAATGGTATTTTTAATAAATCACACATATATATATGAAAAATGGTAGAGCAATATTATTGGGACAAACTGTGTGAGCAATTACTTCATACTGTTGAAACTTCTCTACTAGATAATATTTTTTTTAGTTAAATTAATGTATTGTATTTATTTTAATTAATTGAGCAATTAGTTCGTTGACATCTGTTAGGTCATTTTGTAAAAACATGGTTTCTCGTGCGAGGACCATTTTTATTCTCTCTCTTATTTGTTTGTATTTTTTTCTTATTTTTATTTTTGGTTTATCAGTTTAATATTTAGAAATTGTTTTATAGTGTTTATAAATATATAACTAAACATTTTAAAGAAATAATTTGCATTTTAGTGTTATATATTGTATGACTCTATAATCTTATTGTTTTAAGTTTCTTATTCAACATAATTAATATATAATGATTTGTTATATGCATTAAACTTTCTTATTAATTATACATACTATTATATTTTTGAATTCGGTACAATAAGTTCATAATTTGAAATAACTAAATAGAGAATTACATACAAAATATGTTTTTTTCTAAATACAGAATAATTTATGTTTTCATATTTTATTTGAAAATATATACTTTAGCTTTTATAATTTTAGTATATTTCATGATTTTATAATTAAATATATTATTATATGTAAGTAGTCATGCCCTGTTCTTTAATAGTATCAAATTTTCTCATTTTTTATTAAATTAAGATTTGAAAATATTATACTATTATAATTTTTACAAAATATTTTATTTTTCGTGTTGCATTTCCAAAATTATATTTTAAGACCTATTTTTTATCTTTTATAAAATTTGAAATTTAGTATCATGAGTTTGGAAAATTTATTTTTAAAATTAAATATTTAGCCAATAGAAATTTGAAAAATTAGACAACTATTTTTTAGTTTGGAATATTATATGCTTTTTGAATATTTGTTTTACTAAATTAATGCATTATTTTATTAAAAATTTGGAAATTTGTTGTCAAAAAAAAAGTTGTCAAAAAAAAATTGGAAATTTCAGTATTTTCATATTTTTCAATAAACTTTTGTTATAACTGTAAATAAATAATAAATTTATTAATATAATTGTTTTTATTAATATTTTTAGTGAATATTAAAATTTCAAATATTTTCTAATAGTATATTTTTTAAATAATACATGAATTAAAGGTTAGTTATATAATTTATATTTTGTAGATAATTACTTCTAGATGATATATTGTTGGGAGTTTTAAAATAAATAAAATAATGATATATAATTGATTTTAGATAATATACTGTTGTGAGTTCAAAAATATATGTTCTTATTTTTTTCATAAAAATATTAAATGATATAAAAAGTTTAACCCATTGTAACAGTGAGTGATATTTATTTAAATGAAAACAGTTTTTAAAAATAAAATAGATTACTTTACTAATTTAATATAATCTTGTTAAATTTATTTCATATAGCATTTTATTTAATATGTTATATATTATTATTATAAAATTTATAAAATACAGCGTATAATTTTATTTTAGTTAAAAATAATTTATAATTATATCTTGTTGGTAAAATCTAACAAGATTTTTTTTGTCAACAGATTTTGTTATATTTAAATTAATTTATTATTAATATATTTATTAATTGTTAAGATATTTTGAAAATAATATATATTTGATTGGTTAATATAAATAATCAAATAAGTTATATTAAATAATTAATAAAGATGGTCCAACATGACTTTTGTACTATAGATTTCTTGGTACTTTTCTTTTAATAGAGCAGATATTATTAAAAAGAAAAAGTAAGAGAGAGATGAAGCAAAAATATCTCATAATGTAAATAACTCCCATATCTTGAGTTCAATTCTCCCATATATCATTTTAGCTTTATATTAAATATATATTGACCCATGTAAAACTTAAACCTAGGTCCGCCATTGGTTTGAGTGTGATAGTGGATTGCTGGAGTACCAGCTCCTGTGAGTATAACGGCTCTTCCATATCGAAAGAGTGCAGGTGAATGCTGGGTAAATTATTGTGTTTTTGTATTCTTTGTGCAATCGGAGTAGGAATCTAGTTAGATCTAAGTCGTAACCAAGCATAATACTTATATTAGTAAGACATGATTCTCCATAAAACAGATAAAATTGTTGGCTGTAGAATTGTCGGCGTTGAAAGAACTCGGTTTGTGCTAATGTATGGCTTTCTCTGTAATGAAATGTGGTATCTAGTTATTTTGTGGATGTGAACACTGTATCATTTTGTTTCTGTTTTTTTTTAAAAGGACTAAATTTTGTTTCATGTGTTGTTATCTCCTCTGATGTTTTTATTTTATTTTTATTTTATCTCTTCTGATCAGGGCTGAGATTTTTAACCGGAACTGTTTACCCGAACCGGATCCGACCCGAAACAGACCGGTTCAGTTTTGGATATGGCCATATTATCCATTGATCTTTGCTTCAAATATCTGTAGATATCTGGTCGGTTTCGGTTATTACCCGAAACTCGATCAGATACCCGAAATAAATAGCTTTAAACTAGAATATTAAAAAAAGTGTTATCACTTCTATTCGAACCCGGATGGGATAAGCGGGGAAACAAATATGTTACTACTAGACCACTTCAACTATTATCTATTTTCTTATGTTATAAATATATATAGCATCTTTATATTAATTCTTATAAAATTGACATTTCAGAGATTTGAACCCGGGTTGGATTGACTAATGGGCCAGTTTGAAACCAATAGATCATTTCGATTTACATGTAAATGATTTTATTTGATAAATATATAAATGATTTACATAGTAAATGAGTACCCGGAACCAATCCGAAACCCGAACCGAACTCCTAAGTACCCATTGGGTAGAAAATTAATTTATCCGAAAAACTGAACCCGAACTGGTGAGATCTGAATCCAATCCGAATATCCGAAGTCCCAGCCCTACTTGTAGCAGCAGGATGCTCTAGTATGTAATTTCTTATGTTAACGCATCTTCTTATCATATCGCATCTTTATATAACTGTATCTGATAGCGGTATACCCAGCTTCAGGAAGATCGGTAAGAATTCATATGATTATTCTCTACTTAGTTCTTAAATTTTGTTGAAATAAGAAATCATAGTATAAGTTCTCTTTTTTTGCCTTGAATGTCAAAATAAATTTTCATAAAGCAAAATTAACAATTTACTAAAATAAAACATATCACTAATTATAACTTACTATAGTAGAACCACACATAACCTCTCATGTCTCATCCTTTCTCTCCTTCATACACTTTTCTTTCTCGCTCTTCCTTAAACCACAAGCAACCCAACAATCTCGTTTCATATATCTCCCTCATTCATCTCTCTTCTCTCTCTTCCACACAAAGCAGAGATGGAGATAAGAAAGGAACCAAATATACCCCAATGACTCTTAAGTCTTAGATTCTAATTCTTCCAGATCCTTCATGGCTCTTCTCTTGACCATTATCCTCTTCCTAACCGGCCTAGCTTCAGCAAGTGGAGGCCCAACCTCTGGTTTTAAACCAGCAGACAACATTCTCATCGACTGTGGGGCCAAGTCTTCAGCCAAAACGCCTGAAGGTAGAGTCTTCAAGAGTGACTCAGAGACGGTTCAATACATAGAAGCCAAAGATGAAATTCAGATCTCTGCCCCACCTTCAGACAAACTCCCTTCTCCTCTTTACCTAACCGCAAGGATCTTCCGCCAAGAAGCCATTTACAAGTTCCACATGACTCAACCAGGCTGGCACTGGGTTCGTCTCCATTTCTTTGCCTTCCCCAATGACAAGTTTGATCTCCAACAAGCAACGTTCTCTGTCTTAACAGAGAAATACGTCTTGCTTCATAACTTCAAGCTGAGTAATAACAACAACAATGATAGCCACCAAGTTGTTGTTCAGAAGGAGTACCTCCTCAACATAACGGATGCTCAGTTCTCTCTCAGGTTCAAACCTATGAAAGACTCTGCCGCTTTCATCAACGCCATAGAAGTTGTGTCTGCTCCAGACGAGCTTATATCTGATGCAGGTACACATACATCATGTAATATTAGTTTCGTCTCAACGGTCAATCGAACTGGAGACCTCTGACACAATAGTCAAGAATCCTTTTCCAATTGAGCTAATGATTTCATGTACGTGTAGGTACTTCTCTTTTCCCTGTCAAGGGTTTTTCTGGTCTGTCTGGATACGCGTACCAGCCGGTTTACAGAGTCAATGTGGGTGGCCCCTTGATCACGCCACAGAACGACACACTAGGAAGAACATGGACACCTGACAAAAAATACCTAAAAGATGAGAATCTTGCAAAGGATGTCAAAACAACCTCCTCTTCTGCCACCATCAAGTACCCTCCTGGAGTCACACCGCTCATCGCACCGCAGACGGTTTACGCAACAGCCGCAGAGATGGCCGACTCTCACACCATAGATCCCAACTTCAACGTCACATGGAACTTCCCATCGAACCCATCGTTTCACTACCTTATCCGTCTCCATTTCTGCGACATTGTCAGCAAGTCGCTCAACGACCTCTACTTCAACGTTTACATCAACGGCAAGACCGCCGTCTCCGGACTTGACCTGTCCACTTTAGCCGGGGGTCTTTCCTCTCCTTACTACAAAGACATCGTTGTGAACTCCACCCTCATGAAACCCGAGCTTCAGGTCCAGATCGGTCCCCTGGGAGAAGACACGGGGACCAAGAACGCAATCTTGAACGGAGTCGAGGTGATGAAGATGAGCAACTCAGTGGACAGTCTCGACGGAGAGTTTGGAGTCGACGGTAGGACAACCGGCGCGGGGAGACACGGGATGGTCGCGACCGCGGGGTTTATGATGATGTTCGGAGCTTTCGTGGGGCTCGGAGCGATGGTTTACAAGTGGAAGAAGAGGCCGCAAGATTGGCAGAAGAGGAACAGCTTCTCCTCTTGGCTGCTTCCCATGCACACCGGGGACACTAGTTTCATGAGCGGCTCTCACAAATCAAACTTGTATAACACCACGCTCGGTGGTCTCGGACGCAGTTTCTCCTTCTCGGAGCTTCAAGAAGTCACCAAGAACTTCGCCGCGTCCGAGATAATCGGCGTGGGTGGATTCGGGAACGTTTACATCGGAACCATAGACGATGGGACGCAAGTGGCGATCAAGAGAGGCAATCCGCAGTCAGAGCAAGGGATCACGGAGTTTCACACGGAGATACAGATGCTCTCTAAGCTCAGGCATAGACACTTGGTGTCTTTGATTGGGTACTGCGACGAGAACTCGGAGATGATTCTTGTTTATGAGTACATGTCCAACGGTCCGTTCAGAGACCATCTCTACGGTAAAGAAGGCATCTCTCCTTTGACGTGGAAACAAAGACTGGAGATATGCATTGGAGCTGCTCGTGGGCTTCATTACTTACACACTGGAACAGCTCAGGGGATTATCCATCGTGACGTCAAATCGACAAACATTCTTCTCGATGATTCTTTTGTTGCTAAGGTTGCTGACTTTGGTCTCTCCAAAGACGTTGGTTTCGGACAGAACTATGTCAGCACCGCGGTTAAAGGTAGTTTCGGGTATTTAGACCCGGAGTACTTCAGGAGACAGCAGCTTACGGACAAGTCAGATGTTTATTCGTTTGGTGTTGTTCTTCTAGAAGCTTTATGTGCAAGACCGGCTATTAATCCTCAGCTTCCGAGGGAACAGGTGAACTTAGCCGAATGGGCTATGCAGTGGAAACAGAAAGGGTTGCTGGAGAAGATCATTGATCCTCATCTCGTTGGCAGTGTGAGTCCTGAATCTATGAAGAAGTTTGCGGAAGCTGCAGAGAAGTGTTTTGCAGAATATGGTGTTGATAGACCATCGATGGGAGATGTGTTGTGGAACTTAGAATATGCTCTTCAACTTCAAGAAGCCTTTTCTCAGGAGAAAACCGAGTCTGATCAGGAGGTTGAAACCGGGAAGAACGTGGCTGCTACTACGGTGGCGGCTCCACCTGTTTCAGCTGCTGCCGCAACAAGTGAAGTTCCGGTTTCTCAGACTGGAGAGAAGGATAAGGATGGCACGGAGGCGGACCAACACTCTGCAACCACCAGGTTTACTCAGTTTGGTAGCCTCAACGGAAGATAAAAGCTGATGAACAAGTTTAGTAATATAATGTGTTTTTTCTTTATTTTTACATTTCGGTATATGAGTGATGGATGAATAATACTCTGTTAGAATTAGGCTTTTAGCTACTCACCCTCCCATATTGTAGCTTGTTGATACTTAGGTTACACAATAAGACATTTTTTCAAGTTTTTATCTTAAGTGTCCGTGAAGTAAACTCCTCCTCTTACTTACTGCCTTGAGATTACCTGTGTATGACCGACCACAAATACATTATATGAATTGAAATAGTAGTTGATACCTCTTCCAAATGAAAAAGTACATCATTTTGGTGACAAGGATTAGAGGATACAAGGGAGCTTTTACAGTTAGTAAAACAGAAAAAGGTGAAAATGTTACACTCTCCGAGTTGCTGAGCTCCCTGCAGAGAGGATCCTGTCCTGTCCTAAACAAAATATTTAACAATCCGGGTTGTTTCTTCCCGCATGAAAGAAACCCTAGTTCATACTTGTAATTCTCGTGACACAACCTCGTAAAGTTAGAAAGAAAATATATAAAAAGAGCAAGGATTCGGAGATGTTTTAAGAAAAAAGTCTACGCAACTCTTTTCTTCTTCTTGCTCACAGTCATGGGATTTTCAATCTCCGTGAGATCATCATCTTCGATCTCCATGAGATAATCATCATCTTCACCCTCGACGTTCTCTGTTTCTCTCTTATGATTCTTGGGCTCTGTCTCGGAGAGTCTTCTCTTCTTAGAAGCAATCTCCGGTCCTGAGGAACTCTCTGTGACATCAACATCGCTCTCATTCTTTGATGTTGACGCGCTCTCACCCTTGGTAGGTGGAGATTGTGTCCATCCAGAGAGAACCATTCCTTCAGGTTCTTTCTCCTCATCGAATTCTTCCCTGTGACAGAACATAATAACCAGAGGATGTCTAAATCGTCTCTTTACGCTAAGATTCCCCAAAACCAAAATGATATTGACACAGGATTTGAAATGTTTTTATAAAAAGAACCTGTGCTTGACATTAATCTTGCAAGACAGCTCTTGTTGAAGATCTTCCACAGTGAGGGTGCTTCCATTGATAACGGGAGAAGGAAGTTCTGATAAAAACTGAAATAAAAACACACTTTAACATGTAAGAAACTGCGAAATCCCAGCCTGTGTCTGAAGAGTAAATTGAATGAACAACCGAGACCGAACCTTCTCGAGATTAGCATTGTAGTTTGCAACCATAATATCATCAAGATCATCACCAACTTCGTAAAGAAGCGAAGCGCCGTGCATAATCAATGGTAGGTTCATTCCAAGCTTGGCTTTGACAATCTTATCAACTAGATCCCTTAGTTTCGATTTCTGAGTATTGATCTCAAGTACTAAAGGGGTCTGTCAAAAATATAAAATTAGAAAAAAAACCAGATGATTGGTAATGCAAGAAAAAATACAAGAAGGAATGCAAAACAGAAGTAATGTGTATACCTTGGAACAGACATAGCAAGAAGGATTAGGTTCAAATGGCTCCACTGGCATAAGAAGCATCTTTCTGCTTGGGTGTTCTAAGCAATATGTCATTCTACAGAGAGACATTGAGAATAAAAATAAGATACTAAGGATTCTAAAGCTTATAAGATACCGTGAAATAAAAGAAACAAACCTGTACTTGTCCTCATCCTTTTTTAGCACTTTGATTGCTTCAATGACAATCAAACCAGCAACAATGGCGTTAGTCGTAGCAACGGCATGAACAATGTTCCCAGCGATACCTTTGGCTTCAAAAAGACTGTGCAAAGGTATTCCAAAAGACTCCGCACGGATATTTGCAGCAGCAGTGACGAATTCTACAGCTAACTGGTCATCTTTGTCAAAAGTAAGGTGTCCTATCTCCTGTAGCAACGTATATACAAAACCATGAATTAATCACTACACTGAAAGCTTATGTATAGACGGGGAGAGTTTAGAGAAAAAGACCTTCTTTCTTTTTGCGAAGAATAACTTCAATGCTTCTATGAACACTAGAGAATTCTGTGTTAGACCCCACAACTCCTGTGGATTCTTCAGGCCAAGCAACGGCATGGCAGAGACCGTCGAATCATCAACATCAGTAGCAGAACAGTTCTGAGTGCTTCCATTTTTCTGAGTCAGACTTTCAGGCAAGACTTCCTTACTGTATATAGGCCTTGGCCTTGTACGATTTTTCCATGTTTCCTCGTTGGACAAAGCCGCTTCAATGTTATAGCCAAACACGTGATCATATATCTTTCTACCATACTGTTCAATATCTTCATCTTCTGCACGCTCGAATACATCTTCTGTTTCTTTGGATGAGCTAGCCTCCTTTTTGGCACGCACGTTAAGATCATTATCCTGATTCTTGTCGCCAAACAATTTCGCAAAGAGCAGGTCTTTCGCCCACACGATACAGTGCACAAACTGTAGGAACAATCCGAAACATCATTGGCAAAATCAAAATCAAGAACTACGTCTTAGGATAAGATAATTCCAGAATACAGTACCTTAGTTGGAGTGCTGGTTATTGTACAGACAGGATATGTCTTAGGAGTAGGTTTGGTTTGGCACTCATAGCATTCTGTCTTTCCCTTTACGTGCACAGTTACCTGAATCAAACACAGAAACAAGTATTAGACAGAGAGAAACGCTATCAGTTAGAAAAATAAGAAGCAGAGGAAAACCTGTCCTAGGAAGCCTGTTGTCCCGCTTTCTACAAGAGGAACATCAGCTGCAAGACAGAGACGATTGACATGACGCCTTGCGTCCAAGTTGTCAAGTCCGTTCAGAACAACATCAAACTGCTTGAAAAAATCAACATCGAACTCCGGATTCTTCACATTTGCATGGTATGATCTTATATTTATGTGAGGCCTAAACCTCAAGACTGCATCTCTAGCAACCTGGTGATACGGCAAAACAAAAAAAAAGATATATTAACTCTTATGAACTCCCATTTAGAGTTATTAGATCAAGGAAAGAAACATTACCTTAGCCTTGGACTGCCCGACATGTGAACGACGGAATAAGAATTGCCTATTGAGGTTACTGACTTCAATGGTGTCCATGTCAATCTGCAACACAAGCGAGTATTGAGCTTAAACAGCACATAACTTTTTAAAAAAAAACTAATCTTTTTTTTTAGTTCTATTGGAGACATATTAAGCAACATTACTAATGTGCAAAGGTAGAATCCTAATAAAAAGCTTAAAGATGTAGATACAATCCTGAACCCTAGAATCAAATCGGAGATTCAAAATGCTTGATCGTTCGTTCGTAACTTACGATATGAATGTCATGGAAGCCAGAAAGAGCGAGAGTTTTGAGTAACTCGCAGCCAATCCCACCAGCTCCGACCATTAGCACTTTCGCCCCCTGAAAACCCCAAAAACGATAAAAAGTTCAAAAAAAAAAGAGCTGGATTGAAATGAGAGTAGCTTTCAGAGAGCTTACTTGAATGGCGGATTGTTGCTGCGGATCCATGGGGAGAGAAGTGAAGAGACGGAGAGATTCGCTATGGCGACGGAGATATGTCAGATCCAGAAAAGATATGAAAGCTTTTTTAGGGCCAAAATGGTTTCAAATCGAAGGAGAAATTAGGGTTTATGTGGATGGATTCGGGAGGAGTTGATTGGAAGAAGAAACTGCTCTAGTGGGGGAAAGAAAGAGACTCCCTTGGGGGCTTTTCTGTAAATTTCCTCTTTCTAGTTTTAGGTGCCGACTGGTTTTCCCGCTACCACCCGAAAACGCAGCTTTTGCGGTTTATAGCAGTTGTTAGCGTTTCGAAACAATCACAGAAAACGCTACAAATCGCTTCAAACCGCTCCGAACCTCTTAAAATCAAAAGCTGGTTCCAGCTAGCGTTTGCGGTTGCGGGCGGTTGCGGGAGGGTAAATTTTTTTTCTTTAAAAACAGAATAAATAAAAATAATACTAAAAATATCCAATAAAAATTTTCAATTGAAATAATAGAAATTGTAAAATGTATTCATATTATATTTCAATTTATATTATAAAATTCAAAACTAAAATATTTTCTATAAATTTTTAAAATTGAATAATATGATTTATAAATATAAATTTTATATTTATCATATTATTATGATTTTTAATATTTTTATAATTACATAAAATGTAAATATTGTTAAATTATTATTTAACAGATGTTGCGTTTTGTAGTTTACCAGTCATAAGAGTCCCGCAAACGCAACAATTTCTAACAGCTATACCAGTCGTACAAATCTCTAAAAAATGCTTAAAACCGCAACCACCCGCACCCGCAAACTCCCGCAACCGCAACCGCAACCGCTGCGGTTATACCAGTCAGGCCCTTACTAGTGTACTGTGGACGTCCGAGTATCTATTAAGCTCCATTTGAGGTTAGATATGGACGGTCCGATTCGATTCGATTATGTGTTAAACCATGTTCGGTACCGTAAACGCAGCGGTAGAGACTAGCGGGCAAGAAAAAAAACACGGAGAACAAAGAAATTAATATAAAAAAATTACAGTGGTGAGATGATAAATTTTACAGAAAAAAATATGAGAAATTGAACCCCATGCACTAAATTTTCGTCCTAACTAAACTAATACCATAAATTTCACACTATGATACATTTTTTCGTAGATACAAATTTATCACATCGTAAATATTTTCTTTAATTTCATCATTTTTTTAGGTTTTAAACAAATTCACTCATTAAAAATTACATATGAAAATTGGATTTGGTTTGGTTTAATTGATTCTAAACTGCTTGGTTAAGAGTAAACCAATTAAATTAATCATCATCTGTGGGTAATTAGGTTTCTAACTTTTGGTTCGAAGAAAAATAGATTTGTAATTTTAATTCATAAGATATAGCACAAGGTTATAGTTTGGTGAGAATTTTATGATATACGATAGTTTTCGTGGGTAAATGGATCATCGATTCATAAAATAATTTGAATTTTTTTATTAATTAACATTCATTAGAAAAATAGCCAAAGCACGATAGCATATATATTGTTGAGTATTTGATAGTATATATTAGATCTTCATGATATAAAATGGCCAACCTACTAATTGGGACTATTTTCATTTCGTTTATATCAAATAGAACGTACACAATATATATACTACACCAAATTGATACCTTTTTCAGAAAGTTTTTTTTTGAGATAGAACCAAATTGATACTTCTTATCTGTATATATAGAATAGAAAAATATTTTCCAATTAGTTAAATATATTACTGTAAAAATTCTACTTGAATTAGACTTTTTAGCCAATATACACAATACTATTCTATAATAATCTACACCAAATTGATACTTCTTATCTATATATAAAATAGAAAGATATATTATATTTAGTTATCTATATATAAAATAGAAAGATATATTCTATTTAGTTAAAAAAAAATCTACTTGAATCAGACCAACAATATCAAAAGGAATTTATAAGAAATATATTATATAAGCATCCGAACAATCATGTAAAAATTATGCAAACTTTGTCAAAAGGAATTTATAAACTATA